>NW_027262240.1:0-36371 GCF_902827115.2 Pseudochaenichthys georgianus | reverse complement strand
AGCCGTGACTTGTATACCTAGGCCCTCTGACCCCCCCTTCCCTCGAAAAAAAAGAATAGATATTACGTCTCAACGTATACTTCAGCGGAATATCAAAACAGTGGTCCGGGGTGCAAACCGCATCAATGACAGCGACCCTCGACCACACAAAACAACACCATTTATATAAACACCTATCATGACAGGGCACCCACAGCCAAGTAGCAATTACAAATGAATTAAGTCGGCACCGCGGCCCGCATTGAAAATGACTTGGCCTACCTTTGATGATCAAATCACTGAAACACAAAGTCCATCCTCCTGTCCTTTTGGATGAAGCACTTGCGGGTCCTTCAGCTGATCCTTTGCCACTCCAGTTCATCATTGGAACTCAATCTTGAAAATGACTCGGTTAATAATTTCGCAACGATGTCATCACTATCACTGAAGTGAGCCATCATGAACAAACGTATGCTAATTATAAATCTATCGATTAGATTTATGAATCAAAAAAAGTAGGATAGACATGTGGATATTATCCGGCTGAACACAACGTGCATTTATCTAACAGGTTCGTTTTCCACAGACCTTATTTCGAGCTATTTTCCAAAATCCTATGGATAAATCCCACTGCTTTCTGTCGAGGGAATCCGAGCGAAGCTTTCTTCCGGGTTTTAGGACGTCACTGTACCACTAGGCTTGTTTGAGACACATTGCGGCTCGCCTCGAAAGTAGACGAGAGTAGCCGATCGCAGCCGGGGGAGGTGTCAAAAAGCTCGTCTTAAGTCGGACAGCTCGGACTCGGAGTCGGCTTGACTGGCTGGGTTTGCAATGGCGGAAATTGCGTTGGCGTTTTTCGTTGCAGATGAAGTGGATGCAATAGAAATGCTCCTCCCTCTTAATGTTTGCAAAACTGATAGGTGGACAGGCTACAAATGATCAGTCCCTTCAGATCCGCACACATGACGCTTCATGAGCATGAATTGAACAGACCTGCTGCTGTGTTAATTCTTTAGCTGCCACTTTAAGCTTTATGATGTGTACAACATGATTGCAATTTGATTTAATCTTGCCATTTTAAATGATGTATTCAATAAATAAGGTTAAACCAAATCATTACATTAGATTTTATTTTAATGATTTGGTTTAACTTAAAGAGAAACTTTATTGTTATTGCACATATTACAGGTACTGAGAGAACGAAATGCAGTTTAGCTTCTAACCAGGTGCAACAAGCAGTGAAGTGGAAAGTAATGTACACAATCTACAGAATAACATATAGAATGATGAATAAACAGTGGGGTATGAATACACTAGATATCAGCCTGTGAGCAGTATGAACAGTGTGTATGAATATGCTAAGATATATAAAGTATGAAAACGGTAAGCAGTATAGTATAAAATATATAGATATTAATTTCATGATGATAAACATTGTGGAACAATGATGAAAAATGGGAATGGATGTGGTGACGTAAAACTGACACAAAACAACAACAAACTTTTGCCAGCCAATTGGAGAGTTTAATCAGCAGCACGTGGTAAAAAACCACCAATGAGCGCTCAGCTCGAGATACCAGCGAGCCGTTTCCCATCAAGCATTTCGCTTCCACAGCTCGTGGAGAGCAAGTGCGCCAACTCGCCTCGCCTCGCTCTCAAGGCTGCGGGCATCTTTGTCCCGCGAGATTTCAAAGTCTCATGTGGGCGAGCCTCCAGAGCAAGTCGGACAAAATGACTAACCATCATGCAACGCACTAGCAAGACGTTGATCGCAACTGCGCAGGTCTGCGCAGGTCTTGCTTGTCTCAAACAAGCCTACTTGCATAGACCTCACAGCGGGCGGAACCTGTCATAAAGTCCGCGAAAATAAAGCCCGCCCATTTAGAGGGAAGATATGATTGGTCAATTGTACTGTCATTTGACATTACTCTCTCGTTGAGTTACTATAGCTGGCCCTCTGTGAATGTAGCAACAAGTCCTCCAACTCATACGACCAAATGGGTCGATTGTTTAAGCCCTTATTACGACCAAATATGTCGTTTGTTCAAGCGCTTAATACGACCTATAATTACGTTTTAAAATTGTCGGCCTCGAGTGCTCCCGTTCAATGCAAACGTTACAGGGGGTTGTTTATTCACAAATAACCCTCTCTGTAAAATCCTAAATTGTAGGATAGTTTGGCCATTACAACGCTTTATGATTAGATTTCTAGCGAGAAGTATATATTGTACTTTTAGAATCCACGTCCAGTCGATATGTAGGATCTATAGTTTGATAGATATTACGAAGATGATTTGAGGTTTCGTCAGGACAACGTGTATATGCGGCAAGCTTCCATGTAAAGTTACGGGTTGAAAACAGTATTTCCGGTCTGGCCGTTTTCATAATAAAATCAATGATCAAATGATTTAACAGTGATATCTGCACTACACATCCACTAAAAAACATCAGTTTATCCTAGTTAATTATACGACATTAATTGGTTTAAATTCTGTTCAATGCTGTTGTGTTTTTCCCATAGGTTTTTCTCTTTCGATTCTGAGAGACACATTTCTGTTTTCAGAGGTTTTGATAGGCTAAAATCACGCCGCAATGCACGTCGGGATATGGTGTTTATGTGATATGAAATCGGAAAACATTCAAAAAATAATAATAAAACTTTATTCCGAGTGCTCGCATGCTTTTCTCTTTGAAAGTCATCACATAACGGCATTGCAATACACGGTTCGGCTGCATTAAATATTACAGATCTGCCGTAGATATGTATTTATAGAGCCCTGATCAGAAGACCTTTTGACAAACTGGAAGAGATGCCGCCAAAACTGAATACGTGACGTGGACCATACATATATCAACAATTAAACAACATCTTCCATTTCTTTTCACACAATACGTCTCCTTGCAGTATCAACACTAATTCGGCTGACTTTTATATTTGATCCAATTAGTACATAGGCTGTGTTTACACCATAAAGGTGCACAGCTGATATAAAGGGACTTTTTTGTAATTTTTAAAGATATTACTGATTTTCTGAACTACCTTTCCAACTCCTCATGCAGTTGACTGTTACAGGTCTATACAAGTTCATGGTACACTGCATAAGCTTCACATCGAGAGACTGAAACTGTATTTTCCTTTAACGTTCTGTTTTAATTTCCCAATAAAGTTTATAGTCATATTATGTACGATATTATTATGTTGTATTAACTAGACCACTGGTCTAAACCGCACCTCCTAGTGGTTAAAGCACGTTATTGGATTTAGTTGTAGAATAAGTTATATTTGATGAAAACATTTAAATATTAAGAGTAGCCTACATACAAAATAGGGGTCAATGATAGAAATATAGAATGGAAAATATCAAGAAGATACTGTAGTGATCTCTACAATAAAACAATTTAGTGCAGGACGTCCAAAGATATTAACAGGAGGATGTGCAAAACAGACAAACTGATAAGGCTGAATTTTACTCAGCTGTAACTAAAGTCTGATTTAAGGGTTGTTTATACTTCACATCATTAATCAGAATCTGCAAAGTAACACAAATAAATGTAGTAGAGTAAAAATACCAGGTTAACCTCTGAATTGTAGTGGAGTAGAACAAAGTAGTACATGCTGCTGTAACAAAAACATTTCCCAACTTGGGATCAATAAAGTATATCTTATCTTATCTTAAGATGATCGATGGCTACTGCCATATTTGCAAAATTTGCCTCTGAACCTTGACAAGTGCATGTTTCCGGCTTATCAATGAACAACAGGAGGGGTAGACATAAAACCATCTGTTAAATAAAGCTCTTCTGACCTTAGGTGTCATGTGGGTATATTATTTCACCATTTATTAATTATATGTTTTACAATTGATAACACCACTGTGTTTCGTATCCCCTAAACCTCCAGGGTGTACACGTTTAATACTGCCAACTTCTAATTGTGGGAAATACGAAAACGTCTTATAAAGAGACGTGCCATATATTGCGAAACACACAATAGCCAGCATGTGTAGTTCTGGGGGGGGGGGGGGGAGGGAAGCTGGAGCCGGGGGCTGGACCCGTCCAATTCCAGTTTTGGAAAGTCTGCCGTGGTTCCATTCCATTTCAAAGAGCTGTTTGACAGCGTAACCTTGTCGCACTGCCACTCCAACATCCAATCACAGGGCTTGATGACTAATCACGGGGTTTGTAAAGCAAGGCGGATGTTGTAGTCCCAAACGATAGCTGGGGATTCTGGGTAGTGTAGTGTCTTCGGAAACTGTAGTGTCTAAACTCCTAAAAAACTATTTGTTTCTCTGACTCGAAGGTTAAAAACACAAAAGCATTGTACACCATTTAAACCAATCAATATTGTGTAATTAACAAGGATAAACTGATGTTTTTTAGTGGATGAGTAATGCAGATATCACTGTGTAATCATTTGACAGTGAGGGGAATATATCCGGTTTTATTATGAAAACTTCGAGACCAGACATACTGTTTTCACCCACGCTAACTTTACATGGAAGCTGCCGCATATACACGTTATCCTGGCGAGACCTCAAATCATCTTCGTAATATCTATCAAACTATAGATCCTACACTTCCACTGGACGTGGATTCTAAAAGTACAATATACACTTCTCGCTAGAAATCTAATCAAAAAGCATTTTAATGGCCAAACTGTTCTACAATTTAGGATTTTCCAGAGAGGGTTATTTGTAAATAAACGGGAGCATGTTGTTTCTTACACGACCACTAGAGGTGCTACACTTTAAAACGTGGCTATGGGTCGTAATCTAAGGTGCTTAAACAATCGACCTATTTGGTCGTTTTTTGTAGGAGGACAGGCTGGAATGTAGAGAGGGACCAAGCTCTCCCGTCTTCACAGTAACTAGCAGAGACGGCATTTAACCCTTCACATTCCAACAGAAACTGAACAGGCAGATTCGAAGGATTTATTTCTTTGGAAATATTATTTTAAATACAATTAAATCAAGTTATTTTGGTCAAATTAATGAAAAATGTAACAACAACAAAATATAAAAAATAATATTTAAAAAAAAAACGTTTTTTTTTTAATGTTTTCAAATATTATTTTTTAGAATATCTTAGGCCCTCACAGAGGGCCTAGAGGGCCCTGACGGCTCGCCACTGCCTTACGGCCCGTCCACACAGCGGCGTGCGTTGACGCTTCCCCATTCACTTTGAATGGGGTGACGTCACTTTTAGCCGAAATGCATCGTGGGAAGCGACGTGGAGCGTAGCTGGCGTGGCTCGCTGCAAAAGTTGAGCAATGTTCAACTTTTGACGCCTCGGCGAGGCGTCAAAAGTCGAGTTTCAGACACGCCCGCCGGGAAGCGTCAGCGCACGCCACTGTGTGGACGGGCCGTTAACATCAGGTTAATCACCTTGTCAGACACATTCCTGGAATAAGTACTACCCCAAGGGTGATAATAAACACAGATATAGTCTACTGCTAAAGATGCATGTTGCCTTGGTATGCATCTCTTAGATGAATGAGCCAATATGTGAGCATGTATGCTGGTGCAGTTAAGAGAGGTGTTTACTTCATCAAGTATTAGTCAATTTAGCCAAACGTTGCTTCTTTTTTTTAGTGGTGAAATTTCACACTGCATCCAAACAAGATCTTGAAAAAGTTATTAAAAGGTCCTTTGCAGTGTAGAGCGTGATGGCCCTCTCTCATAAAGCATATGAGCAGTGGCGGCTGGTTGAAAATATTTTTGGTGGGGCTATTGATAGAGTGAGTAAATAAATGTTTTTGGGAGAAATGACCCCTTAAATTAGGACTTCTGGTGATGTAATGGCGCGTTTCCAGTGCAGCGCGGAGCTCGCTATGCTGCGTTCAGACCGGACGCGATGCGAATATTCGCTTCGCTCTAAACGCTCCTATCGCATCGCTCTAGTCGCTCGAGTTTCACCGCGGATGCCAGCTGTGTTTACTCGCATCATTCAAACAAGACGCGCTGGCTCGGGAGCTACAACTACAACAACATGAACATATTTTACCGTGATTAAATTGTAATACACGTTTCAAAATGATGCCGAAGTAACAACATACTGATACCGGTTAGTAAAAACCATGAATTAATGCTTTGACAAGTCTGCAGACAGACGGCAGGCGAAAAACCTTTTAGAATGCTTGTTTCCTGAATGGAGCTTGGCTAAGCTAACGCTATATATGCTCCGACCGTCCACACTCACAACAACGGCCTATACAGACATAAATAAACCAGCGACTGTATTCTCCATGACACAGACAGTCTGTGGTTTGTACTCGTTTAACTTTTGTCTAGTTTCTGAACAGATCCTATCTGTCCCCAGCTGTTTGAAGAGCAAGCATGTGAAACAAAAGATAGCATTTACCTGTTTGCATCCAGCTAGCCATGTGAGAAGCCTTGTTGATACGTTTTGTCTTTTTCACGAGCTTGCTGTGATATACAAATCGGGTTGGTCCGGTCCAAGGTCTTTAAGTATCAATTTATCTCCCAAACTTCTCCTTTCAAAAGGATTGGAGAGTAGCTCTTGGGCGGACTGAGGTTCCGGCGATTCCACCTGCACACCATTCTCATCCAAATACTGCGTCACCTTGGTCACTCACGAGTCTAAAAAACAACTCACGTCAACGCACGTAAGCAACATGGGCGCCAACGTGAGCGCCCACGTGACCAAAATATTTGACGGTGCTGATTGGCTGAAATTATGTTTCGGCGGCACAGTTTACTATTGAGACTTTTGCAACGTGCTGGTTGCTGCTGTTTGGCTCGGGGGCTCTGCCCGGTAATGATAAACTAATGCCATGGGCAAGGCCAGGCAGGAAACATGTGACTTATCAGTAACTTTAGACATCGTAACACCATTTTAAACGAGATTGTATTGTAGATTATACATTTTTGTGATACCAATTGTATGATATTTACCTTGTTCATTACAAATTTAAATATAAAATATATATATTTTTTAAATATATTTGTTTTAAATATATATTTTTTTATTTAATTTTTTGTTTTTTTGTATCTGGCAAGAGGTGGGGCGGCGCCCCTAGCGCCCCTATGGGCCGGCCGCCACTGCATATGAGACTGGGTAAAATAAATCTGATTCACATAAAATATGAATTTAAAGCAATAATGACATTATTGTTGTACATGACATGACATATCTATTCTAACAAAACAGGAGTCCTCCACTTGAAAGGGTCACACAACTAAATGACAGACGATAAAATAAAATGTCGTGCAAATAAACAGATAAATCAGTTCGGTTAGCGTTGAGGTAGGGAGAGACATTGACAATCACAGATGTTAAGGTCAATTTCTCAGTATTTATATGCTGAATCAGTGTCTATTTTTATATTTCTGATTATACCCTCCCCCTCCCTTCCATTCAGTTCTCCCCTCCCTCACCACGGAATATGAGGCATGGCTAGAATGGGTGATCTGTTTGGTATTTTGAGCAAAACACTTAGACATGTTTTTTATATTTTTTTATTAGGGCTGTCAAGTTAATGCGTTAATAATGAATAATTAAAATATTTTTAACGCCACTAATTATTTTAACGTGCGATTAACGTATGTGTATTTGTCCTCGGCCCGCCCAGTAGTTTCAGAGCCCAAAGGCTTGACGTTATTGTTGTTGTTAGTTGGATGGTGGGAGATTCGAGCGAGAGATATGGATACAAAAAAAGGTATTTTAAACAGCAAGCCAAGCACACAGCTGAATCCGATGCTGACAGCCCCGCTCCTGCCGCTCGCTTGCGGCAGACCACGCTTGAAAGTTTGCCGGGGAGACGCCTGGATAGATACGGCGTCTACGAGCAGCAAGCTTTCAACAGCGATAGCTAAATGGGTGGCTACAGTTTAACATTGTGGAGGGGCTGCATTAGATAATTCGGATCGTATCCAACCTGTCGACTGCACATCACAGCGCATTATTTTGACCCACAGTGGGAACTTCAGTCTCATGCTTTGACTGTTATGAAGATGTAACAGGCTTGTCTGTTTGAGCAACTGGCTCAGTGCAAAGAAGTAGACAGGGTTGGGAGAGAGAGAGGTTCCAGGTTGTTGTGTAGAGAATATTCAGGAGAATATTCGTCATTGTTCCAATGATAATAAGCAAACATTTGCATAAAGCATATTTGTCCACTCATATGTTGATAAGAGTATTACAAACTTGAAAAATATTCCTCTAAGGTACAGATAAAAAAGGTGCAATTAATCGCGATTACATATTTGAATCGACTGACAGCCCTAATTTTTATATATCTGAGACCAATGCTATTGCCTAAAAATAGCATGATAGGTGCACTTTAAATATGTCCCAGTTTATACAAAACATCCTAACACACACACCTCAGTCTTTATACGGAATCTAAATATCTTTAGGGATTGGTCTATTCTCTGGAATGTTGTTCATCAGGCCCATCGAAACACACACTCACAGACAACATGCGCCCTCCTCCACCAGTTGACATTATTTATGAGCAGAGGCAACACCCCACACACCTGTAGCTTCTTCAGTCGATGTGTTTTAGGGTGAGCAATTGGGAAAGAGTATATGTTATTGGGTCATTATAACAGAGCAATAAAACTAAAAACCCTCATGGTTTAGTCTGCGATTGGAAATGGGCTCTGGGTTGGGAGGTCAGTGATTCTAACCAGTTCACATGGAAGCCATTTTTTTCTTTCTTTTGAGTTTTGAACTTAATGACGTGAACATTACAAAAGGAAACTCAGGCAAGTTTGTAGCTTCCACGAGGCAAAATGAAATCAAAAGACAATTTGGCATCAATTAATGCAGTGTGCATATTATATTGCATAACCTCCTAACATTGTTCCCCACCTCCTAGTATTGTATTGCAGCCCATCTTATGAGACAGTTCATGCACTTTGTTGAGCTTGTCCTTAACGTCAGGTTAATCACCTTGTCAGACACATTCCTGGAATAAGTACTACCCCAAGGGTGATAATAAACACAGATATAGGCTGCGGCCCCACGAGGACGAAAACGGCTAAACGCATAGGATTAACGCAAACGCAATCGCAAACGGCTTCCGTCCACATGCAATAATTATCTGGATAGTGTCTGCCCACGCGAGACCGCTCCGTTTAGCTCCAACCGCTGGAGAAGCTGCAGTACATATGCCGAGCCTGTACGTGGCGCTGTAACTTCCTCCACAAAAGCAGCGAAGAAGCATGGTTGTCATGGTTGCCCTTCTGTTTATTCTCCGCGGTGGGGGCCGAGGGAACCGGGCAGAGTTTTTCGCCAGTCAGCGTGTATTAAAGTTTAAATCTTCCGGACACAATTATAAAAGTGCCGGTCAAAGGTCTTCTTTGTTATTTATTGAGCTTTAAAACAAATGAATAACGACTCTATATAATATAATGATAAAATACACGGAGCCTCTCTTTTTCCTCCCTCTCTTCAGACAGCGTCAGTGTCTGTCTCATGCAGCAGCTGGTCCAGTAATGAGTGACCCGGCCGACTGTAAAAATAAACATATTTATAACTAGTTTAGGGAGTTTGAGAGGTAATTAAAATAGCTAAGGGTGATGATCTGACTTGAAGTGTGTGTTTTGCTGCAGCGGGAGGAGCTGCAGGGGAGCAGAGCTGCGTGTCTCCGTCCTGTCAGATTAGACTCCACTCGCGAGAGAAAGATAAATAATCTGAATTCAGGGTGCAGTTTACTTTGACGCGGGGGTGAGCAGCAGAGGTGGGGAGAGGCGGGGCTATTGCCTCATCATTATTGCTGTAGATGTTGCACAAACAACTGTAGCATGGTCAATAGCGTCCGGAGCACGATAGCAACTCTGCGATCCGCCATTGTTGTTGTTGTTGTTGTTGGTGGCGAAACACTTCAGCACTGGCGCGGGGTAAGCGGAGGTGAGCAGAAGAGGTGGGGAGAGGCGGGGCTATTGCGCAATCACTATCAGTGATCTGAAAATGTCCGTAGACCCCCCAGAGAGCTGCGTATGCCTTTCTATCCACCTTGGGACCCGTTGTCGTTTCCTCAGTCGTTTAGTGCCGTATTCGGTCGTCCTCGTGGGGCCGAACGGTCTATATGACACTAAACAGTAACGCAAACGACCGAATTCGTCCTCGTGGGGCCGCAGCCATAGTCTACTGCTAAAGATGCATGTTGCCTTGGTATGCATCTCTTTCAGGGGTGCCCACACCTTTTTGGCTGGTGAGCTACTTTTGAAATGACCAGCTCACCGAGGTCTACCAACCAAAAATAAAATCCCAAATTGCAAGTGTTGCTGAATAACATGTTTTATTTATACATGGGATAACTACAGGACTGCAACAAACGACTCATTTGATAATCGATTAATCTATCGATTAATGAAACGATTAATCGACTATTCGGACTATTACTGTATGCCTTGCACAATTTCTCAAACGCTCTTATTTAGCCATCAACTTTTACATTTAGCTTGAGGTTGTTTTAGGCATGTGGAAACTAACAATGAAGACAATAAAGATGAATACTTAATTCAAAAATACATACATTATTAAATTAACTAAACAAATTGTGAACAAAATTAACATTGCTTTTTATTTAAATAAAATAAATAATATTTCACATCAAAAGAAACAATGTTTTAACAAATCGTATTAAATAATCTGATGACAGAACTGTAAACAGAATAGCTGAAACTTTAACAAAATAAAGAGTAACTCTGTTACCTCTAATCATTAACCCATGTTTGTATAATTGAGTTAATTCCGTCTGTTGCTGCTAGCATACATAACACCTGACGTGGAAACGTTACTCGTGGATGGGGGGGCTACAGAGCTACTAGAAAGACAGTCGAACCCGGTGCATACCTCCGTCTGAATGTGGAGCACCTTTGCTAAATGTTGAGACAAATTGCTCGTGTTACCGCCCCTTAGCTAAACACTCTAGGCAACGAGCATTGTCCACATCGAGACGGGTAACATTTAACCACACCTTGGAGCGCTTCTCTCCTCCTTGTGTGTGTTGCTGCATGTAGCAGGCAGCCGCGTGTGTGTAAACTGCCCCGCCCTCTCGCACACAGACGGGGGAGAGAGATCTCATCTGGATTGGAAAGGTCGAAAATACACCGACCATAGACGCATTGTTTTGTCTTTTTGCATGATAGAAACGAGTTGGCGACACTAAGACTGCGAGATAATGTGTGTGTAGCAATAATACATGACCTTTCTCTTTCTCAACTCGCTACTCGGAGGGAAGTCGCTGCTATGCCTTGTTGTGAACACTCCGATAATGCCTCTCCACGTTACCTTTCTTTGGCAGAGCGACGCTTGCTTTACAAATAAGGCAAATAACCTTTGAATGTGACATCACAAACAAATATTCTTCCCCCCATTCTGGGTGGAAGTGGTATGTCTTTAGCTTTTTGCTCGGTCCGCACTCATTTTGTTGTTTGTCTCTTTAACTTAATTTGAGTTTTCCCGGCACTTGACTGATTTTGTATCGCTTTGCATTCTGGGTTAACAGACTGGAAAGCGATAGGTCGCTTTTTCTGTCAATCAAGTAAACTCCTGAATTAAGTGGCAGAGAGGCCAACGGAGGAGGGATCAAAACCTCTTTTGTCTGTTTTAACGGGGCTGGATTTTTTTTTTTATGAATGACTCGCGATCTACCAGCATTGCCCCCGCGGGTCGACGTACTGGGCACCTCTGATAATGAGCCAATATGTGAACCTGTGTGGTATGCTGGTGCAGTTAAGGGAGGTGTTTACTTCATCAAGTCAATTTAGCCAAACGTTGCTTCTTTTTTTAGGGGTGGAATTTCACACTGCATCCAAACAAGATATTGACAGAAAAAGTTAAAGGGTTAATTAAAAGGTCCTTTGCAGTGTACAGCGTGATGGCCCTCTCTCATAAAGCATATGAGACTGGGTAAAATAAATCTGATTCACATAAAATATGAATTTAAAGCAATAATGACATTATTGTTGTACATGACATGACAATTAATACAGTGGGCATATCTATATTGCATAACCTCCTAACATTGCTCCCCACCTGCTAGTATTGTATTGCAGCCCATTGACAAAAAATATTTTTGTCATTTACTTTTTTTTTTTTTCTGCACATCAATAATAAACAAACGTTTTAAAAAGAGCTATATGACATTGTGCAAGCCTTCAAATAAACTGTTTTGGGGAGTAACACATGCTGGATTATTGTCAGGTAGCTATATTGAGAAGTTTGCCTATCTCTCGCCGACTGTATCTATCTGGTATCAAATTACAGTTTCTAGCAAAATTTAGGAAAATGTTGAAACGTTGAAAAATGTTAGACTGTTGTACTTTTTATTGCTCAGGACCAATTCCTCTTTTGAATCTCAGCGGGTTTCTCACTACTTTTTTGATATACAAAGACAACTGGCATATAACCCTGATAAACATCTTTTGTAGGTTAAACAAACAACATATAATGTGTTAATAAGTCAGCTTTAGAAGTGCCAGTAAAAGGACATATAAACCTTCTGATAGAGCTAGGCAAGGTGTTTCCCATTTTTAACATTCTTCTTCTTCCTCACATAATTCTCAGAAGGGAATTCGCCTATTTCCCCAAATCAGCTTTTGACACACTAGCATCATTTTTCCATACAAATAAAAAAGTTACGTTATGTACGGGATTTAAATGATTCAAGTTAGTAATCTGACGTTCACGAACGTTCCGATTATTTTGAACGGTGCTTTGGTACGAACGAAGGGAACCGAGTCGTACTTGGTGAGAGCCGTTCATTTTATCTTTGGTTCACTGCCTGCCATAAATCCACTCTCCTCTAAAGGAACTTGCTTTCCTGAACGCACATTTGCCATAGATGATGGCATGCAGCTTGAGTAGTAGTTGGGCTGGCTGAGCGATGGAGCAAGTTATACATTTTCTGTGAGTAAAAGTAGATTTGTAGCAATACAGTCAATCATTATCCTGGTGATTCTTTCGCAGATAAACCTATTAACCCCGCCCCCTTAAAAACAAACGGCTCTTTTGAACAGCTCTCGGAAAGGAACGGAGCCAAAAGATCCGGCTCCCTTCAAAGTGCGGTAATTCCCATCATTAATTCAAGCATTACCTATAGATATTAGTTTAAAAAAAACTGACACTGACTTTTTTGATTGACACAGGATAAACAGCTGTCTTAAAGCTGACACTAGAGCTGTTTGTGAAGCTTCATCGTTTGTGTTTAAAGCCACTTACCCAGCTTCCGTATTTAACACATTAGGAGTCTGAATGCTCTGACCTTTGCCATTAGAAAACCATTTCACTTCCTTCAGGCCTTGCTTTTTTTATTCGCTACGTACATATGTGGGTGGCCATGTTCCAATTACTTAGGGTACTAAAATGCTTATTATTTTCTTGCTACATGCATCTTATTCAATGAAGTAAACAACCTAATCAATTCGTTTTTTTCTCAGGAAAGTGGTCAAAATGTAAGTTTATGCCAATACATGCATACTCATCTCTCCTAAAGGTTGTCCTAGCACTTCCGGTCATATTCTCGGACAAAAACTATTATTTGCCTGAAGTCTTTGTCATGTCAGAAAGGCTGCTGAAGGAAAACTGGTTATCCTAACCTAAGAGAGTGACACACACATACACACTCCCTCAATAATCTCCCTGACACAAAGAATAAGTTAAAATAACAACCAGAACAGCCTTTGAAAGTCACGCCTAAATCATTGAGTGACTCATTTAAGATGCCGAGTAAGTCTTGGTCTGTGAGGGCGGAGCTGTGGGCGTGTGAAGAAAGAAGTCAAGAAGAAGTACAGGTGAGGCAGGTGCATGTCACAGCTAAAATCTGTCTGGACTCTACATCAGCAGCAGCTCACACACATCTCTACTATTGACGGCAACACACAGCCAAGGTAAGACCGAGAGATCCATATGGGATGTAGGGGAAAGCGTATTTGATTGAAAAAAAAGAAGAAAAAACTCAATAACAACTGGTTTTATAAGCTCCGGTTTAGCCCGCAGGACCACATTTTAAGAAAGGAAGTCATTTCAATGTTGATGCATGTGAGACGGAGTAGGTTCAAATATGTGGTTTGTTTGATGCTTTCAGAGGGACTAGAGCTTTGAAGTTGTAATGCTATACATCAAACCACTTACTACGTTTTTGACAGTTACTGAAAAATAAGAGACAGTCCAGAAACGCTAAACTTAATTGAACCTGAAGGCAAGGCGGTACACAGAATAAACAAAAGCTCCTTAAAACAACTGACATATCATTCAAATCATTCCTTTAAACAAACTATGAGATCTGTATCTACAACTTGACAGGCTTTTGTTTTAACTATAACTTCACCTGCAGGTTCAAGTATCTGTGCATTTTTTAGCAGATGGCAAAATGTTGTCTTAGTTCTGTATTTGCCTTATTTATCTTTGTCCTACAGTCATCAAAAATTATCAATGAAATATGAAAAAACTTGTAAAAGGATTTGGAGTGATATATATTACATAACGGTTACATTGCGGTCAGTCTGAGTATCTCAAATCTCCAATCTCAGACTCAATTTAGGAAAAATGATTGTGGCTTAACTGTTGAGCTCGAATGCGTTACATTTATTCTCAACAGTTGAATTAACCATGTCTTTTTCTGAATTGATGAGTGATTGACATGGTAATTTCCATTTCTGAGTAACCCCTCCTTAGCAGCTGATGGGGCCGGTTTGACCAGCACAGATCCACATACAGTGAGGCCACACCTAAAAGTCAGACTGTCTCGGGGTGTTAACTTGTCTACATACAGTAAAACATCATCCAGCGTAACATTAGAAAGACAGAGATCCCCTGAACCCAACTTCTGCGATGTTACCAGCTAAAAGCTTTAAATCTGGTGTCCAGATGTGTTTCTTTAGTTGTCATCAGCATAAGATGAATTGGAGTTATACTTTTATAATTAGCCTATCTACCGGGCCAGTGCTTCTCATCAGTTGCACCCACTCCCACACCTGCCTCAGTGATGAAGCAGAACAGAAAGCTGTTGCTGTCTGAGCTGAGGTCATGTGTGCTTCTCTCACAGAGGTGTTATTGTTTTATCACCAGCCTCTAACTTTCCTCCTCTGTTGTCTGAAAGTATCTTCACAATGTGGCAGATGAATGTCTTCCGAAACCGCACCCAGACTCTACCTCTATCAGCAGCTTCATGTCACGTCTTGATGACAGAAGCCCCATCAACTGTGTCCTACTTATTCCATCGAGCAGATTTTTGCCTACCTATTTGTTTCATGTAAAAAAAACAAAAACAAGATCTCTTTTTCCTAAGGATCTTCAATGCACCTGACTTTTGCAACCACTTTGCAGTGCATCTCCAAGCATCTTTTGTTATCACTCAAACAAGGACTCTGAAGCTGTGCGTAACACATATGTCCTTGGTAAACCTAAACCCAACACACCCTAACTTTCCAATTAATGTTGCACCAGCTGCTTTATGGAAAGCCGCCAACAAGAGAAAAAGCCACTCAGCCAGTTATCCGTGCCTTCGCCTCAGTTTTTACTGTAGCACTTTATCAAAACAGATACACCGGTTGCTGCCAAGAATCAGACTGAAAGGCATTACCCGTAAAATGTTGAAGCTTTGGAAGAACAAGAAACCCCAATTGGAAATGTCACGTTAGTTCATTCAGCCTAAACTGTCAACATGATTCCAAGCAGTTTCTATTTCTTCCTTGAGATGAGCTCAGTCGACAGATCTTTAGATAGAGTTGTGCGATGCAGCAGTGACACTCCCTGTTCTGTGACACACAGGAAAACATGCAGTTCGGTCACATTCCTGCACCAACACATAAGTGTATACAGGGTGGGTGGGTGGGTGGGTGGGTGTGTGTGTGTGTGTGTGTGTGTGTGTGTGTGTGTGTGTGTGTGTGTGTGTGTGTGTGTGTGTGTGTGTGTGTGTGTGTGTGTGTGTGGTGTGTGTGTGTGTGTGTGTGTGCGCGTGTGCGTAGGAGAAAACAGTCTTTCATCTTCTCAGGTGATGAACTTTGGCTACACCTCGATCCATGTAATGGCGTGAGGCCAGTGTGTGTTAATTTATAGTAAGGTTTGAGTCTAGTGTTTTTTTTATGCTATCTCTTCTTAATTTTACACTAGTGTCAAAAAACTAAAAAGGTTGGACCCCAAAATTGGGAGGAAAAGTGTGGGCCTCATGAGGAGGGAACACAAGTATAAATATATTTGCATGTGAGAGAGTGATGAACTACACCGAAATACATGTATTGGCGTGTGTGTGTTATTTTAAAGTGAGTTTTTTTAAATGTATTTCTGATTTTGTACTGAGATGTAGAACAAAAGGAAAGGGTGGACCCCGCATTTGTGTGAAATAAGTGTAGGCCTCATTGGGGGACACAAGTATGTGTGTGTTTTAAGGTGGAAAAGGGAAGGTCATGTAAAAGTGTTGAAAAATGTAAAAAAAACTAGGATGCAATGACAGAGAAGATGTAACATGATAATAGAACAGGTCTGCTTTCTGTGTGCGGGAATGTAGATGCTTAGTCATGCTGGATTGTGTGAATGTGTTTGTTGCTATACAGAGAGACACAAGAAAAGAGAGACAAAAGAGACAGAGGTGGAGTCGTGGGATTCTGTTAGCCGGGTTTTTCCCGTATGCGATCATTTTATTTAACATGTCACATAATTTTGTTTTTCAATGGGCCTAAAAAACAAATGCTTGCAGCCTGTGTTGTCATTTAAAGCAATGTATTTATCATTTAGTATTTTAAATGCATTATAGCTAGCTAGCTATATAGGTGGCAGAGGTCCCGTAGCACAATGAAAGATTTTGCTCCTCTAAATCCTCGGCTAAAGTCGTTACAGTAATTACTGAAGATCTTCTGTAGATTTTTACATATCATTTTAATTTTGTGACATTTTGAGAGAAAAGGCTTCTAAGTAAGGAAAGGGGGAGAAAGGGGGATGCAAAACATTACCTGTACTTTTGCAAGTAATTAAGTCTTAAAGTTGTAACCCTGAATATTGTAATTAAACCAAACCCTATTTTCTGGTAGTATTTGTATTTGTATTTGGCAGGGTTTAAGCAAAAGCCAAATGAATGCAAGTGGCTGCAGTCTGCCATTTTGCACATACAACTGTACGCAGGAAAAAAAGCATGCACATAAACAATAACAAAATGCTAATCTAAATCCCCTCAAATGTTATGTTGAGACAGACAACAATACAAAATAAAGCTGTTCAGGTTATTCATATTAACAACAAAATAAGATGACGATTCTATCGATGATGAAGCTTGAGCAAAATAGTAAAATGAGACATAATCATTGGCAATTTAAAGGTTGTGGTGAAATGACTTTTCTGATAAATCATCTAAATAGTCCAAAATAAAACAAATAATTCCCTGCATCCTTCCAAGCATTTTCACTGCGTACCGACACCATTTTTTTTTAAAAGCCTGTAGGTGAGCGACCACACCTGAAATCTTCCGGCAATGACTCAAAAGAGTCCCTCCCGAGGCATTTCCTGCCATGAATACTGACAAGAAACATCCATAGAATGCAGAACACACTGTATAACAGGTGCCAACATAAACATGTGTCAGTAAGAGATGACAGTGGATTTCAGTCATGCTTCGGCTCCATCTGGTGCAGCCATCAGCAGAAACGCAGTTGTCTTGAAAGTAGCGTTACAGCATTGAGAAAGATCTTTGGTATGTATCTTCTGTTGACCAATCACAACAGAGCCGGCCAGCTAACCAATCAGAGCAGACTGGGCTCTGGTTTCAGACAGAGGCTGAAGAGGTGCTGCAGCACAGGCAGTATGAGAACAATAAAGACCTTTCTGAACATTAAAGCATGGAGACATGTAGAGACACAAACCTGAAAATGAGCGTAAAATGCCCTTTTAAGTACATTTTGAAGCCAATACTTTTGTGCTTATACTTAAGTAAGATTTTGAATGCAGGACTCTTACTTGTAACAAAGTATTTTTTATAATTTACTGGTTTTAAGTACAGTATGTATCCAAGTACTTCTTCCACCACTGATCGTACTGCTGTGTATTTTGTCGTCACTTTTAAATGCAGAAGAGCACATTTTTTAAACAATCTTTCTATGACCTCTTTCAGCACAATGAGTACAATTGGGAAGACTCTTCCTCCCTACAGCATACCAGGTAAACCTGAACGCACCACGCTCACACACATCATCGTAACCAGCCTGGCTAATTAATTAACTTGTGTTGTTTTGTCTGTCCTCCTCTCTTGCTTTTTCTGCTTGTTTCCAGTTGAAGGGCAGGCTAAGGGTGACGTGACGGTTTACCATGTTCATACTCCGTTCACCCCTCCTACACACGAACAGCAGAATGCCTCTAATTTCCAAACAGGTAAGCATGATCTAAAATGACTATGCATCCTCTCAAAGTCCCGAAGGCCAGGAAAACCAGAAATCCATTTTTAAATGCACATGTAATTCGTGTAACCTAATTACTAATTCATTTTTGGATTACCCCAGATTCAAATGCAATGCCAATAAAGACAAGAGAAAATAAAGAATAGTACGATTTTTTAACTTAAGTGTATTATGTAGGACAACAAAACAATGTGACCTTGGAAAAGAAGAAACCTAAATAGTTAGTGTCCTCTGCTCAGAGATTTTACAACTAAATCTGCCTTTCATTAAGCATATTAAGAGCTAACAGAATATGCTCCATTTTACTTAAATACAAACAATTAAGCTCTCACACACTGTCTTGTGAACACAAAGGTTCACCTAGACAGAACCAAAGAAAGTGAAAACCATAAAGCAGATTCAGGCAGTAGGCGTATAGATTCTATTAGCCGACAGAACAGTACAGCTTACAAAGAATACAATCTGATCATTTTGAGTAACATCCTGCAAGTAAGATCCAATTTAATCCACTTTTATTGTGACTGCCACTTGTAATTGTTGTGATGTGTGTGTGAACTGTATGTTGTATGTCGAGTGTTGTCTTAGATGCCAGTGCCAAAGACACATTTAATTTGTTTGTAAATGTAATAAAGTAAGCTGAATCAAAACTCAAACCTGATTTCCTTGAAATGCACATCAAAAACCATACCTACAACTCACTCTAGTACAGGGGTGTCCGCACATACAGAAAAACATACGAAGGGCTGGGCCGCTCCCTAGAGACGAGGTATATTGCCTTATAAGTTAAGTTAGAAAAATCAATCAAATGTAGGTAAATTATGCTTAATACTTGAATATGCTTACAAAAAATCACAGCTCTCCGTAGGGTTTCATTTATTGTGTTTGCAGGTCATTCCTTAAAACAGAAGACTCAGATTGCTTACTTTATAATAAGAGAAAATAATATGAAGAGTTTATTTCAAGCTTGTTATGTAAATAAGTTATTTTGCTTTTTTTTTTTATCAACGAACATTTGTTTTCAGCTTCAACTGACTGAATGTATTTGAAGTGGGCTTCGTAACACATGAATACTACTGTGTAATATGTGTTTTCATCTCTATTTAAGAAGTACGAGACAAGCACAAGTTTCTTTGTGGGCCATATCTCATTATACTTTTTCAAAATGGCTCGCGGGCCGCATTTGGCCCCCGGGCCGTAGTTTGGACCCCTGCTCTGGTACATAATTCATAACCTTATCCAACCTACCTTCTCTTCCCTCCTGTAGTGGACAGCGGTGGAGGAGGGATGGGGGTTGACGATAAAAAAAGTAAGTATGTGAGCTATGAGGGGGGGCTGGGTACTGACCCCGGCATGACGACCTGCACCTCCTGCCAGCAGCAGGTCATGACCAACGTCACCTACAAAGCAGGGACGTACGCCTGGCTCATGTGCTTACTCCTAATCTGCTGCGGGTGAGTCTGAGCTTCAGGGTTTGTGGATTTCTGCAGACAAACTAAAACAACATGCATTTAATTTGACCTCCATACCCACAGAGTACAATATAATAGCAGATCTACCGAAGGTGATATTGCACTTTAGTGAGGCAGCCTTTTCAAAGTTTCAATTTTCCAAATATAGCCGAGATACAATTCAAGGCTTCAGAGCAGTTGATTTTTGTGTTTGTAAAATCGACTCAAGTTGCTTAGTGTGGGGATAATGTGTCCCTTACTTCACCAAGACTTCTCAAAGTTAGCTCGATGGCATTATCCTTGTTCTCTAAAAAGTCAAACCATACATATCTTATTATGATAAAGATTTTACAGATTTTTACAGCAGTTTACCAGGAACTACTTTCCCTGTTTACAAATGAATTATACGAAAATATATCATTAAGAAAAGTTTAAAATGCTCAGTGCAGAAAATGAACATGTGATTGTTTAGCAGAAGAAAAAAAAAGGCTAAATAAACGTTTTCAAATTCAAATCGAGTTTCTCTGACTCATCACTAAACCCTGAGAGTAAATTATAACAGGGAGTGTATAAAACAGTTTTTATTTTGTAATAGGCAATAGACAACAAGCCTGTATCTGCACCAAGGATTTAGTCTCTCTACTACAGAAGGGTCTTTTGAATTATTTTAACATTAGAAACCATATAATTTGTTTGTACAGTCCCTAAAAAAGTGTATGTTAAAAATGTTCCCATACAATGACGCTAACTCCATGTGTGTGTGTGTGTGTGTGTGTGTGTGTGTGTGTGTGTGTGTGTGTGTGTGTGTGTTGCAGGTTGTTCTGCCTCTGCTGCCTGATTCCTTTCTTCTTGAAGGACTTCAAGGATGCGTACCACACCTGCCCTCGCTGCAACAGAGTGCTGCACGTTGAAAAGAAAAAGTGCTGTAAATAATGATGAACCTGATGGCAGAAACAGACCCATAGAAATAATAAATAACATCCCTTTACCTTTTTGGCTAATCAGTTTCACCATTTTTACGAAAGGGACAAAGGTGCAGTGCAATATTTTTATTTCTATGGATGAGCCATTGCATTTGCTGAAGCTAAATCCAAAATTATATTATTATCAAACGGACTGGGAGTCGATGTGATGTCATAGCTTAAATATCATGTGCACACTTTTTAAAACTCTGGATAGTTTAGTTAGTATGAATTTGAATATGTTCATACATTTTTCATCTCATTCTATATTTAGTTGTTGGGCATATCGAACAACAGTTTTATTTCTAAAATGTATAGAAGGAAACAGTAGTCCTATGTTACCAATGACTAAATAAATGTTATCCAGTCAGTTTGACCGATTTTAAAAATGTCTTTAGATCCGTGGTCGGGCACAAATGGGTTAAGCAGACCCCATGCACTTTTTGGGAGCCGTTTTATGTTTGTCCCATTCCAGCAGAAAAAACAATATATATATATATATATATATAAAATCCTTTTCAGAAACATCTGCATACGTTGTGTTGTTCAAATGAAGGGCTTGTAAATAAACTGTTGTATGTACCTTTTCTGTACTTGGGAGAAGCAATAGACACATTTCCACAGATGTAGACAATAAAGTAAATCTATCAAATACTTTGTTTCAAATCATATTTATTTAAAATTACAGTGACGCCAAATCAATGCAACATTGTATTAACACATTGGAGAAGTACGACACCTCTTTTTATTTGATTATATCCTACCTTCTATTTTTTATGAATATTTTAATCAAATTCAGCATTTTTAAATTGGAAAGTTTTCTTCTTCAATATAATTTCACCTTAAAGGGGACCTATCATTCAAAATGCCCTTTTGATGTCTTTTATACATAAATATGTGTCCCCGGTATGTTAGGGAACTCACGCAGCGTCAGAAAATAAAACCCTCTCTTTTCATTCGGAACCAAATCTCTAAAAACGGGGGTACAACGGAGCTGATCCAGATTTGCGTCCGATATGACGTAATATCTGAAATGTGGACCCACGGCACTATCAGAAACGTTGCTATCAGAAACAATGCCTGACTGTTTTGGACGTAATATGGTCGGTGTTTACATTAGCATCGCTAACACTCAGAGCTAACCTGTACTGGAGAGCATGTGTGTGAAGAAGCAGGAAGTAAAAAGGAACTCACCTTGTGGTATAACCGGCAAGAGAGAAAGCCTTTGAGCTCCATACTGTTTCAGAGATAATCCTTGATAATCCATGATATGGCTTTTTATCATGGCAGTATCAGACAGTAGCTGCCGGTCCCGCATGAGCTCAGCCCCCTCCTTTTTTATTTTAGATACAACTTTAAAGCTTTATACCCCAAATCAGCACTTTTCAAACAGGAAGTGAAATAGAGGGATATGAGGCATGGCTAGAATGGGTGATCTGTTTGGTATTTTGAGCAAAACACTTCTTAGACATGTTTTATATATCCGAGACCCATGCTATTGCCTAAAAATAGCATGATAGGTGACCTTTAAAACACTGGACAGTGAGGATACGTCTCAATTTGATTCTTTCAGTCCACCTTTTACAAGAATGTATATATTTTTAGTAAATTATTTTTGTATTACTAACCTGGATAGACCTCTTTTTTTTTTATTGGATATTAGGGCTTCTTCCATTTTAACGGCAAAATGTAGGCCTAACGTTACCCAATAGGCTAGTTGAGGCTGTCGAGGCTAATGATAAAGCTAGCTAGCAGTAGCTTAAAACAGGAAAAGATGGGAGAAAAATAAGGCTGTTAGGAATTTCCACAATGCTGAGACATAACAAAGTTCTACAAAACTCTAAATGACAAAATTGGAATATATCAATTTATTATGGACCAAAATAATGTACTTTCCTGGCCCCCACCATTTGTGGGAACACCTCAGAACTCCTAGCTGTGGGCTAGCTTTCACATTATTTAAATTAAGAAAGAAACCCTTTTTGAAAACGTACTAAATTATGAATACCACATTAAGGGGGGAAATTAATATGGATTCTTAGTGTTAACACAGCACAATAGAAAGCAATTACAACTGCTAAACATTAGCTTGTTAGCGCGCTATCTTTCCCCCTGCATTAAGCTAGCTCAAAGCCAAGCTGCAGAACTGTAGTCTCGTTTAAATTGAATAATTTTGTTTTGGGATTTGGGGCAGCACGCTGAGCTCTGTCCTAATTATTGCTCAATGGAAAAAAGCAGAGCCAAGGTTCCATATTTATATATACAGTGGCGACTGGTCATGAGGCACAGCCCCAACTAGTGTCAGCAGAAAGTATTACAAAAAAATTCAAAAATATATTTTAAGATCATGTTTAGTCATCTGATTCGTCTGTATATTGCTGTTTTTAGTCTGTGTTCTTCTAATTAGTGTCTACAGTGTTTCAGGTCAAACACTGGTGTGGAAAAGCAGCAGAGTGGTGTTTTTTGTTTTTATAGAAAATTTTATTCAACATACATTTTCCAGCAAAAAGGCAATATACAGGAATAGTTGTCGTACACTGCTGCTACACTGAGGATTTTAAACTGGAAAAGATCAAATTAAGGTATGATTCTGCAAGTCATCTTTGTACTGCACTTTTTAACAAGACAATCCAATGCAGTTAGTTTTGAAAAGAAAAAATAAATCCAAATGTAACAGAAGAAAATCGTCAATGGTACATCAGGAACGCAAAAAAAAAGAGAAAACCCTACACACAAGAAATATGAACACCTGGCTCCTTCTGTACCCAACAACAAAATCACGCGTGCTTCTCTTTAATTTTACACGTTAATATTTTTAAATATACAATTCTTAAATGTTGTCTTTACAGCGCCAGCTATGCGCTATTAGGGGAGCATTCCATCTGTGCTTTAAAAGAAACAAGAGAAATTAATTCATAGGGCTTAAAGTTTTTTTTTTTTTTTTTTCTTACAATGCTGGTTTTGTCTCTAAACAATCCTCAAACCTGTTGTGTCTGCAGCTCCCTAGCAAGCACAGCGCAGTTACCGCTACCAACCACCTGGAGGCGACAGTCAACCAAGAGAGAAGATGACAAAGCTTGTGTGTGTTTAGAGGAGGATGAATGAGAAAGACAAGAAAACCCCCAGAAGAAACAAAAGGAAGAGAAAGTCAAGGGGGTTAATGTCCGTGCATGTGTGTGTTCCTTTAAAAAGTAGCATTGCAACGGAAAAACCAAAACACACATTTGAAGTCCTGAGAAACCTCTGACATTAAGTGCCAACGTGCAAGATGAAATACAGACAAATTTCCTCCTCTTTTTTTTACCCCATTTATTTTTAAACAGATGCTGTGGATTTTAATTTTATTATACAAGATCTGCAAGAAAGAGACAAAAGAAAAAGAATTCTTCCTCCAACAACCAAAAACTAAGTGAGAAAGACTTGCGTGTAAACTTGGAAATACTTGCTTAGTTGCACTAAAAAGGGATGGGAGCAGAAAATATAAAGAACCACATCAGCGCAACTAGTTAGCCTCGGGATGGACGCCATCGGAAAATAAATGACCATCATGCCCTTTCCCCCTCTTTTCTGTCAGTTAGTCCTCGCCCACATCCTTCCATCAAACTCTCCGCCTCTTCAAACAACTTTATTTAAAAACAACCCCCCAAAATAATGTGAAGGGACAAAAGAAGCTGGTGAGTGAGGTGGGAGAACAAAAACTAAGTCTAGAAGTTCATATATATATATTTGTGTATATATATATATATTTTTTATACTGTGTCCCACTTCCTCTCTGCTTATTTTATATTAAAATCAAATTTCATTCCTCCCACTTCTGGAGCAAAAGGAAAAACAAACGGCAGTCACAGGTTTAGAAAGCCAGGGGGAAAACAACAACAATCGAGCAGCCTCGAACATGGAGGGAGACGAAAAAAAAAATCAAATCAAATAAACAACAAAATCAACTGTCAGGAGGTGGTTGGTGCAGTTTATTTTGTGGTTGAAGGATAACCCGTCAGTTGCAGCAAGATCCGAAATCGCTGAAGACATAGTGCCGGTGTAGAGCTGTAGAGGTGTCCAGGCAGGGTGTTAAGTGATGAACACACACATACGCACGCACACAGTCTCACACAAACAAACACGGTTGGTTACAGTCTGTGGTTATGGTGTGTTAAAGTAGGTAGGGAGGAAGGCGGAGCAGGAGGAGGAGGAGGACATAGAGGAAGGGCGGGCTGCTTTTATTTTTTAGTTGTGGATCTTGATTGCTTTCTCCAGGTAGGTGTAGCGACCTCTCTTTGGAGCTTTGTTGAAATGATCCAACCCGAGCCAGGGACGCGGGTGAGACATGTTACCTGGAAGAGAGGTGAGTGCACGTTGAGTCTCCCATTTCAAGATGTAATCGCTGTGATACTGAAAAATATTTGTACACGACCTTAATGTTTAGTGGCAAAACTGGTATTCAAAAATGTTCTTCACATGTGCATTATCTCCTTAGTTAGCATTGCTGTGTTTCCGTTTAACATTGGCCTTAATCTATGCCGTGTTGTGCTTTTATGCGTCTTTAGTAGCCCAAAATGGACAACCCAAACACATCAGAGTCAATGCCGGCTAGTTTTCAGCTAAATCCTACACACTGGACCTTTAACATTTACAGCTTAGTTCCAATAAAGCTTACATCGCTGTGTGGTTACAGTAAAAACTAAGCTTCGTCAGTGCGAACGATGACATTGCTAGCTAGCTAACAGCAGAGATCGGTGCTTGCTGTGAAGGCACGGCAGCAGTGTGAGATTTGAGACGCTAAACTGTCAAAGTTAACCGTGCACGTGTGTTCACAGCGTACGGCATGGGAGAAAACAGAAACACAAGAGTGGCAGTGAATGACGAGCAAAACGCAGTGAAGACTCCTTCACCGAGGTGAAATTCAATGAGTTCACGTTAATTAAGTAAATATATGTATTCTTTCTTTGCAGGGATCAGGAGGAGTCTTCGGTTTGGGAAACACGCTGTAAGTGAAGTAACCACAGCAGCAACGGTTGTGTTTACATCAAAAGCAGTAAATACCTGGCTGTTCAAAGTCCTTCAGGTTGACCTCGTACTCGTCTTCAGTGATGTACTGATGCCGGCCCATCATCACTATCGCAAACTTGAACTGAGAAAGAAAGCACAGAAATGCACGTTACTTCACAGCCCGACTTCTTTTACCTGCAGGAAACGCAGAGTACATTCTGCCACACTGCATGTTGAACATCTTTGTGTAACATATGGAAACGTCCTTTTCATAGTACTAGAACCGTTACAATGACAGCACAGTGACATTTGTGACAAGTATTCACAGTAAAAAGAAAATTGTATTTTTTCAGCGGTTGTGCCAACGGAGCGTGGAGTCGTACCTTCTCAAATTCTTTCTCCTGAAGGTCCAGCATGGTCTGGATCCTCCTCATCACCTCCCGGAAAGACTCACCCTGCAGGGAGAAGAGCAAAGGGTTAGTAACTGAGTAATGAGTCGTGTTAAATATAAATGAGAGCAAAACGGAGGTAATTGTGGACCAAATGGTGATGTCCCTTCCATTGACCCGGGTTCCCTGCCTCAGTATGCAAAACCCATGGTCACACATCTGGGTGTCAAAATCAACAGTGCTTTTAAATTAGATAAACTCTGTGGTTAAATCCAGTTTTTATCACTTGAGGCTCCTGTCCAAAATCAAACTGGTGTTATCCTTTTTAAACTTTGAGTGTGTAATTCATGCCTTTGTTTCAACTCGTTTAGATTACTGTAAGGCACTTCATGCCGGCCTAAATAAGACTTCGCTGGCCCGCCTGCAGCTTGTACAAAACGCTGCGGCGCGGCTGCTTACAGGAACCCGCAAGTTTGACCACATCACACCAGTTCTGGCTTCCCTCCACTGGCTTCCTGTCCATTTTAGAGTCCATTTTAAAATGTTATTGTTTGTACCCAGAGTACATCTCCGACCTCTTACAGGTGTACACCCCCTCAAGGGCTTTGAGGTCGGCTGATCAGCTGGAAGTCCCGCCTAAAGACCCACCTCTTTTCCTTCGCTTACTTCATACCTATTTGTATGCTTTTACTGTCTGTCCAGAGCCTTTATGTGCCTTGTATTTATTCTTATGTGTGCTTTTTATCTTTTCTTATGTGTGCCTTTTATCTATTCGTGTAATATTAGATTTTATTATAATGTTATGTTCATTGTGAAGCACTTTGGCAAACCCTCTGTTTTTAAACTGTGCTATATAAATAAAGTGGATTGGATTAAATAGACCAGAAACTGTCTTTCAAAAGGTTAAAACAACAACACAATAACACACACACCTGTCTGATCTTCAGCAAGAACGGGATCCCGAAGGTGCCGAAGACCTCCTTGTGGAAGTGAGCAACAGGGATGAGCATCTCGTTGTCTTTGTCCAACTCCACCTGGTCCAAAGGAATCTCCTGAGAGAGGGAAGACAAAAGGAAGAGTGAGAAAAGAGAAAACATTTAGTCAACGTGGTGCAGGCTAAATATTTTATTTGTTGACCTCGGCTGGTTAACCAGTTAAGCCCCGAGCCTGTTTTCCATGACATGCCTAGAACAAATGACTATATCTTCACTTCTTTGTGCAGATCCGATAAGTAAGAAGGCTATTTTACCGAGAGTTCTGTGCTAAGTGCGTTAGCATTTTTTCACTCCGGGCTAATTCAGAGCCTTTGTTATTACCCTTGTGTTTCGTTTAGCTAAAAATGGTTAATATTGTCTGAGTCTCTTCCCGTTAAGTGATTATGACACATTCATAGTTTATTAAATCTTAAGCCCTCAGACGCTGTTTATTGCAAGATGTTGCGTACCATGCCCCCGGTACATGGGGCTTAACTGGTTCAAGTTTGGTCGGTAAACCAGATATTTATTAATCCTTTATTCTAACTTCAACTACTTTAACAATTGTAATTTAATTATAAAAAACCAAAACTAATACTAATAATAATAATAATGTTGGATCAAGAAAAACAAATAAGAAATGTCAATGTAACTGTTCAACTTTAAGAGTACATGTGGCAATTAAAATGTTTAAGCAAATGAATCAACTAAAACCAGGATAAGTAGAAGTGTAAAAGGATGAAATATACATTTTAAATTGCCCAAAGGAAAAAAGAGAAGTAACATTTAGTATGTTTAGTATTTTATGCCAAGTTGCAGGTATATGAGAAAAGGGCCCACGTGAAACTACATTTTTAAGGGTGTTAAAAAAACAGTAAGGCCTTAAAAATAAACAAGTGAATCAAACTTTAAGCGAGAAGAGTTCAGCACTTCAGATTGGTTCAAAAATGTAACTTATAAAAAGATTGTTTTGAAAAAGTAAAACCAAGCCAATGTTGCCAGCTACCCGGATCAAGACAAACAGTTTCAGTGAGATCCTGGTAAGTGACTGAATGAGGAAAATGACGAAAAAATAAAACTAATTTGAAAAGCGGGCAACGCGTCAGACACACATACCTCTATTCTGAAGGTGCGGCTGGCGGCCGGAGATAAACATTCTAGCAGCTCGTCCTCCTGGTGAACTCCGATGATTTTATAGCTTACTATCTCTAACAGCCTGCAGGGGGAGGAAGAGGAGGATTAATACTCTACTGCAGCTTCTGAAAGGAAAACAGATTTCTCAGAGCATAGAATCAGGGGGTAACCGAAACATTGGTCTGCAAAAATAATCATTTGAAGCCGATATCAAAAGACCTAGAGCGTTTGAAGACTACACCTTTATAACAATGATGAGTCTCCAAGCTTTGAGTGGGTAACACTGGTATTGCCAGGGCATGATTCAAAACTATTTATTACATCTTTAAATACAAACGGTTTTCTTTTGTGATCACTCAACTGTGACGGTACATAGTAAAGGTCGTTTTGAGGTGTTGAGAAAACCAGCTGATATCTCGTTTCTCACTACACTTTACATTTTTTGGGAAACCACAGTAGAATTTTTGCTGAAAGTGATCCTTGTTTGGACTCTGGAGGTTTATGCTACAGGATGCTGCTTCACAATACAGTCAGTAGTATCATTTCATTGAAAGCAGTGACCTAAAGTATTATGGCTGCATTCATGAAAACTGTAGCAATACATTTAAACACGTCACACACACACACACACACACACACACACACACACACACACACACACACTCCAGCAGGGTGTATACCTCAGCTTGTCAGAGCCCTTTTCAGAGAGCTCCACTGCCTTTTTACATTCTTCCAACAGGTCCCGCACACAGCCGTGCTTGTCAGGGTAGAGGGTGATCTCCTGCAACACACACAGTTCAAATCATTTGCTCGACACACAAACCATTTGATGAATGTGTAGTTCCTCTCGGGGAGTGTGAGTGTTAGGTTGTGTGTTTCTCACCTCCTCTCTGAACTGGCTGTTGAGCCATATGGATTTAAAACTCCTCCTGTTCTCAAAGTCTGTGATCTTCATCTTTAACTGTGAACAAAAGAAACAGACCATCAGATGGAAGTTTTGCATCCAGGGAGTGGCAGCAGCACTCGGTGGTTAAATGCGTTTCCATCATTCAGATCTAAATGAGATGTGTGGTGCAACCGTGTGCACATAATACAGTATTTTCTATCGTCAGGAGGATTTCCCATGCATGCCTATTAGGGATGGGAATTTGAAAGCAAATGTATATTCGAATATTCGACCCCCCAAAAAACAGTTAACCGAAATGTACATATCCTATTAAAAAAAAAAATGGGTAAAAAGTTACAATAACTTTTGGAAATAAATAAATACATGTTCAAATAAGTATAGAAACCAAGTCTAATGTATTGAACTGGTGATCACAGTTTGACAGCTATAGGCTTACAGCTTTCATGTGCGGAGGCGATTCACAATCGAGCCCAGCTGTAGAGAAGACCCTCTCAGCTGGAACCGAGGTTGCGGGTATAGCAAGGTATAGCATGTATATAAGTTTAATTTGGCATAGTTTGACCTCTACACCGCACTCACTAACCTGGTCGAAGTATTTCCACACATTACTCCTTGACGCCATGTCTGTTGTGTAGGACTCTTCTTAGAGTGTAAATAATTACCAGACTATGACTGGTAAAATATGTTGAATACCGGCAAAACTAAATCTCTCCTGTTAAAATGTCTATGCACTTTGCCGCCACACACGGTTGCCAAGCAGCGCTTATTGTTGTTTAGGCTGACCACTCATGTGTCGCGAGTGTTGACAGGGGGCGGGGGAGCACGCTCATGAACTGTTAGCGCCGGAACCTCGCAACGGCTGCGGAGCTCATTTGCGCCGCATAAGATGAGGTTTGAGTCTGCGTAATCTGCGTGTAGGGAGGGGCCGCAGCCATATCATTGGCTAGAACTATAGATCTGATGGATTTGGACATAAACGCGAGTGAAGTCTAACCGGACGCGAGAGAGAGAGAGAGATCAGCACCTGCAGCTCTGCCCGCTGTGAGGGGCCGGTGAGCGGAGCAAAACACACCTTTAGACCCAACACACTTAGCTATGGCACGGTCGTATACATTGAATTATTCAATTTGATCATAATCAACTTAGGCATCCCTCCCAAAAAAATAAAAAACTCTTATTCGAATACCTGAATAATTTCGAATATTCTAATAATCGTTCCCATCCGTAATGCGTATCTGCACAGCTTTAACTAAAAACGTAAAACCGCAAGAGAGACTCGAGGATACAACTGCATTAATAAGAAAATAAATAACTGACAGGCCAGGTATTTCTACCTCCCATAGCTTTGTTAATACAGCTAGGCCCTTCACAACAAATTAAGTCGCATTCAAATCAGCATATGGCAGGAGAGGACAGCTGCCTGTTGGAATATCTACTGGTTTGTCATCAAGTGTCAAGTGTGATGCACTGCCTCGACGACTTTCAGAAATAGCAGAAAAGCAGTTTGACTAGTGAGAAAAACTATAAAGCATCAATGACATCACATTCTGACAGGAGATTCAATCGTTTTAGGGGGGGGGGAAATGCACGAGGGGAGATATTTATGAATATCAACCAAATTGTTTCTGTAAAAAATGACCATCACTAGACCAACAATACAAAAGGTCAAACATGTTACATAAACTACTAAAATGCGGAAAAACCACCCTATTTCGAACAAGGTCTGAATGAAACACGATGAGCAACATGAACAAGTGTGAAAAATAACAGATTTAAAAAGTAAAAAGACAGAGTAAAGAAAATGCTTAAAACATTTAAGCTGCATTTTAGCACAACAGCAGCCGTCTTGGGCCAACAGATACTTCCAAGAACATACGGGAAAGCAAACCAATAATGCTAAAACACAACACCTGAGAGCGGGCAGACTCCTACCTGCTGATAGTAGAGTTTCTTGGGCTGCCGTGGTTTGAAGAACTGCAGCAGGTCCCGCAGCGTTCCCTCATAGTTGTGTCTGAGAGGATTTCCTGGACCGTCCCTGTACCTGGCCACCACACCACCAGGCAGGGGGGAAGACAACCCAGGGGGGAGAGAGGGAAGACAGCAGAGAGAGAGAGGGGGAGGAACAAAGAAGAGATGAAGGAGCAGAGAAGGGAGGCAAGGAGAGGTGGGTGAACGGGAGGGGAAGACGAAAAAATTCAGAGAAGATGCAGAGAGGCAGAAGAGAGGCGGGAGGGAGGCAGAGTGGGAGGAGTTAGAGGAAAACAACAAAGAAAGGTGGGGGGGGGACAGGTTACGCAACATTTCTACTGACAGCTGCAAGTAGTCAAATCAAAGGCAAACATCACACAAGCTGTGAGAAGGACAACAGCATATACAAGAGCACTCAAACGTCACACAATAAGTGTCGTGGTATGGACTTATGTCGCATAATGCACCAATATTAGTATTTCAGGAACGTCTAATATATGATATCCATTGGGATATTTCTGCCCATGTAGCATGAACATGTTACAACAGCACATTTCTATTAACCATAGAGCCACATTTAAAGTAAGTTAATGCTTTGGAAATAGCGATAATCAGCCCACATTTTAAGCCATAAGCATGATTGGTCAATGGGGAAGTAGTGTACTAAAAACTCCATAAACGCATGCTGTATTTTCATTCCCCCCAAATCAACAAATGGTAGGAATGACTGAACAGTATTGTGTTTAAAAAAGGTCAACAATAGTGATCAGGGTTTTCAATTATGTATGTTTGCTGCTACTGATAACATCTATTTAGAACATTTTATAGTTAGTGGTGTAAATAAGGAATATATCATGAAACTCTAATCCCTGAACATTTTTAAGTTAAGACTTAAAAAAAAGTGTAAATAATCAGGAAATAGAGCTCAAGGAAGACCTATCTGACATGTTGGAAAAAGCATTCGGACCCTTAAGTTGAGTAAAATATTTAAACCAAGCTAAAATAATATATATACAAGTTTTAAATCCTGCATTAATGATGTTACTTAGGTAAAAGTAAGTAAGTATAATCTGCAAAACGTGGATGAGACAAGCCTCCTACCCCTGTGACTTGAAGAACTGCAGCAGCATGGGATCTGTGTTCAGCCTCTGTGCTACTGTCTTGGCCACCTGACAAAAGACAAACAACAAAAAAAACATTACAAGTGGAAATCAGCTCAGCCTGTCAGAACTCACCTGGGTCTTACAAGTGAAACGCCAACAGACTACAGGGAGCAAGAACCCATTAAAGATAAGCTGAGACGTGGCATGGTTAAAGCATTCAGGGCACGAAGTATATAGAGAGGCGAAGTCCCTCCCTTTCCGGGGGAACTCCATGGGACCTTATTTCTGAAAAAGTATGTATTGAAGTCAATGGAGAGAGAAAGATTATCTTTTGATCCCGTTTGAATTGTGCCACGAATTACACATACAGGGTTCCCACGCTTGCCTTGAAAAATGTTTCCATACTACCTCCTGATTTTCCAGGTACCATATTAAGTGATGATCTATAGACCCCTGAAGCTTGTGAAGTGTGACCTGACCATCTTCATGACCCAGCGAATCTCTGCTTCAAATACAGCTTGGCTTGAAAAAAATGTTTTCCCCTGAGCTCCAGAGCCTTTTTCCGTAGGCTGTTCACTGCTGGTACTGGGCACCTGACTGTCACTTTCGATATCCTGGCTTGTTGGGCCGCTTCTTCCCTCTCCTGTTTTTGTAGTCAAGAAATCTGTCATTCTTCTTTCATTATTTAGCTGTCCAGCTAACTTGGTGTGGGTTTGTCCTTTTGATTGGCTCTTGAGGGAAGCGACCCCCATATTGCTGATGTCAAATGACTTGCGGCAAACTTGCAATAAGCCTTGTGGACATCTCCTCCTGGTACCTCTCCAATCCAGTCCTTGTATTGAGAGTCATCTTTCCAATGTGACTTGAATCTGCCGCGTGTCATTGTCACTCACTCCCGTAATGCATCACACATTTGAGATTATGAGTCTTACTAATGAACCTAAAAGGGAAAACATAAGGCTGGTTCCCCTGTGGTTCCTCAGTACAGCAACCCCACTAGTAAGCTTAGCTTAACAGTATAGATGTATAGAATCAGTCTAGGCATGATAAATGATTTTTCAAAAATGTCTCACCCCAAATGTTCCTATTTACTAGTATAATTTTTTTTAAGAAAAAAAAAACGAAAAATCACAAAAAAGCTAAAAGTAGATATGAGAATGAATGTTACAAAATGTATCAAGACTATACTATTCATGTCAACTAGTATAGAAGTAATGTCACGGCCTAATGTGAAAATGTATTGGTAGTTAGCTAGCAATGCAAGCTAGCCAACACCAGCTAGTTAGTTAGCAAACTGAATGTTGGCTAGCAAGATTGCACTCCATGTGCTTGCTAACCATCATTAACAAATCCAAATTCAAAACAAACTCAAGTTGCTAGCTAGTTAGCAAGATTGCACTGCTTACTAACTAACGTTGATAAACCCAAGTTTACCACAGTTAAACACAGCTACTTACATTTGAGGATAAACTTGCATAAGAAGTTTCATTGTAGATGTCAAGGCTCCCGTGTTGGCTGGGAAACGCATGTATTTGACCCTTCTATTGAGATCGCGAGTAACGTTATTATTCCTGAAGTCCACCAATCCGAAACTATACTTTTAAAGTCCATATCACCAAGTTGCCTGCATCAAATTCCAACATCCAATATACCATATAGGATGCCAAGAGCATGCTCTACAACATGGGATCATCCATTTCTATCTACAGTAAAAGCTGTTCACATGTAAAGTGTTTTTATAAACTCATCTTAATTCTGTGCTCAATAGTTTCATTTTATTACTATTTTACACCTCATCCAATAACAATTTCCAGGACAACTGTTTCTATTTCCATGTAAGTGTTCACTTTTGCTCAGTTTCCATGACTTCTCCATACCTGGAAAATGAAAAAATGAATTCCATGTTTTCCATGTACCGTGGGAACCCTGACATATGATGCGGGACCGGGATTTGTAGTCTTTCTAGTTGCGTATTTTTCATAGTCTTATATTTCAACAGTTTTACGACAAACTGACTTTTTTGACGTGGGAAAGATTTTTTAAGATTGACAAACATATGTGTAATTCGTGGCACAATTCAAATGGGATCTCTCCCCATTGACTTCAATACATAATCTTTCCGAAATAAGGTCCCATGGGTTGGAAGTAGATGAGCGGGACTTCGCCTCTATAGCCTTTGTACATATTCATACGGCAGCAAATTACTAAAAATAAATAACAGGGCTTTTGACTCGTCAGATAAATATTGGGTTGTATTACTCCATTACTTCAGTGAACGAGGAACGACGATGGATTTAATTCTTTAACAACAAAAACATTTATCAACTCTTATGACACGTGTTTGTTTCGGTCTTTTTTAAATCAACATTAAGCACGTTAAGCTGATACAAACGGTGAAATCACTACCTTTTCACCCCGTCACGTCAAACATTAACTCATAAAGCTCTTACCTGAAAGTAGTTCATGCGGTTGGACAGCGTGACGACAAAGCCCGGGTCGTTGTGGATGGTCTTGTCACAGAAGATGACGTCCACCCGGTGGTAGAGATCCCGGAAGTAGTCCTTGGCCGTCGGCAGGTCGCTGCTGTCGCTCTCTGGGTCGTCCCTGCAAGATGAAAGTAGGAGCATTGATTGATTGGAGATGTAGAACATGCCAGGTTTACAGGAGAGGGTTGGACCAAAGTCAAAAAATGTGACAGGCTGAGAGAAAATTAAAAAGGTATAAAACAATAGCAGGACCAAGACAAACAGACTAGAGTCGACAGTCCTGACAACATTTCTAAACAAGTACTTCCTCCATTTAAAACACGTGAGCAACATAAACACTTTTCTATTGAAAAATATTTTACTTTTTTTTTTTAAACCATGGATGTGTAATTTTTTATTATCATGTGATTGCCTCGTCATTTAATATGTTAGTCTACTTACTTTATGTCTGCCTTTGTGTCTGCACTTTCCCTTTGCTGAACACTGGAAATGTCGCCGCTGTGGGACAAATAAAGGATTTCTGATTCCGCTACGTCTCCGTTTTTTCTATGCATTTTATTACAAATACCAGAGAGAAATAGTTCCTCCATCTCACTGGTAGCATAACAAACAGTACTATAATGAAATCATAGAAGTTCAGGGTAAAGGGATGAAACGCGAGCTCTTTTTACAGTCATTGTTACTTGTCTCAGAAAGCATGATGACGGCAAACCCTTCCTCATGCATTCCGACGCTAGCAGCTGTCAGTTAGCACTTCTAGCAGTTAACAACTCCATACGTTTAAAGTCTACACGTTCACCCTGTTGCAACGTTTTAAAAATAGCAAAATAACTCAGTTGTGAAGCTGTCAAAATATATTGTGATCGAATTAGCTCACACTTTACACCACAAATGTAAAACACACATCAAATAAAGTCTTACTTCTGGAAGACGATGATGTCCCCGTCCATGAGCTCATCCAGGGCCTTGTCCAGAGAGACATCGTAGTCCTGTATCCGCTCTGTTAGGTTGGGCTTTACTTCCTGCGAGACACAAGGCATCATGGGAAACTTAGTTAAAATCTACGGCCTAAGGGTGTTTGGGTTTGGATGTGTAAACGCAAACAAAAAACAGTCTAGTGAGAAAAAGAGATGCTGTATTTGACAGTGTGAACAGCAGAGTGTGTGAGGCAGTTGGTGTTACAATACAAGAGCGACCAAGTGAGAGAAAGATGGAGAAATGTGCCACTAAATAAATATATCACCTCATAGAGGATAAGGCTAGTTTCCTGCTGAAACCCGGCTCTCTCACACATGACTGGTAGAAGGTCTCCTGGAAGAAAAGAGACACACAAATATGATTTAATAAATAAGTTGAAGCCATTTTTAGCTAAATTACTACAGTGAGTTAAGCTTCAAATAGACTTGGACCACTTACTTATTTTGCAGGATATAGGTGTGTAGATATGTCCACAATAATTTAAGCTTCTGGTTTTGGGGTCGTACATCTTCAAGAACAACATGACATCATCTAAAAGGAAAAGAGGCAAGGACATTGTTACAACAAAAGGTGGGAAACATGTCAAAGAGTTACTTTAATGAGTTTTTCAAATTGAAAACTATGCACGCAAAAAGAACTTCAGACGTTCAGACGTCTACTCAAGTCGGTTAGAAACAGTTGCAACTCAATTCTACGGAGCGTCA
>NW_027262239.1:0-36445 GCF_902827115.2 Pseudochaenichthys georgianus | reverse complement strand
ATCTAAAACTATACATTGCTTGCTTAATGAAATGTAAACAACTTCATTACTGCTTACTCTGGATGAGTGATGTAAAATGTTTGTCAATATTCTAACATGTCTTTTTTCTGTTTATTTTAAGATCGAGTGCACTGGGTGCGCTATGTGGTACCACACGTACTATGTTGGGGAGGCCTCTGTCAATGCAGATTTCTTTTGTAAAGGCTGCACTTCTTACACACACACACACACACACACACACACACACACACACACACACACACACACACACACACACACACACACACACACACACACACACACACACACACACACACACACACACACACACACACACACCCACACACACACACACACACCACACACACACACACACACACACACACACACACACACACACACACACACACACACAGTTTATTATTTCTGTTGGCAAAATCCTGAATGTTCTCTTCCAGTATGAGAGCCACATGATAACAAAGGTATCAACTGTAGCTGTGAACATGACAGGATGTGTGATGACCTAGAAGAGCATCAGGACTGTTTGAGGCAGATGATAGCTATGTGATTAGCATGATGACTCAGCCTCTATGGAGAGAGACATATGACAAGCATGCTCATTTCTGACGTGGAGCTAGTCTGAAGTAAACATTGAAGACTGCTTTCTGTTCCTCCATCTTGTGACTGTGTCCCTCTCTTGGATATCAGCATGTGAAGGACACTGCTCAGGAACTACTTGATGCTCTGTATGTGATGACTCCTTCCCTTCAGAGAGGATCCCAGACACATGGATCCTGAGATTGAAGCTCAAGCCGGTGACCAGTGAGATTGTTCTAACAATTTCCAATAAATGTTATTCTGAAACATAACTATCACTGTTGTCTTTCCTTCTATAAATGAAGCCACAAATATGTCAAGCTGGCGCTTAGCCCTCCAAACAGTGCATGGTTGCAACTTAGACAGTAGCATGTTATATCAGTGGGTCCTCGTCAGGGTGCAACACGGAAGGCAGACAGAATTGCAGACACAGGTGTCACATGAACTTTAAATGTTCTGGAAAGTTCCTTATACAGCTTTAGCCTTTTTGATCTCATGACGTCCCTAAGTGACACACACTGAACAGTCTGGTGGGTCATGGTCCTTGTCATTTGCTTTTGTGTTCCCATAACAACATGTCCAAGATGTCCACGTGCCAGGCTAGCACATGTGACAGAACTAGCTACATTTGGAAAGGTTTTTTGTTGCTAAAGTTAACATTCAAGCCATTTAAGAATACAAATGCTTACATGACATGTCATCTGTTAAACATTAAGCTGTCTTGGGCTCTTTTCTGATTCTGATTACATTTAACCTGTTGTAGAAACATGTATTGATGAAATTGATATGAAACTAATGCCATAAATATTGCTGTGACACTGATGTCACATCGGGACATTAACCCTAAACATTCACAGTGAACCCGGAGTGACATATCTGCACAATTACAAATATGATTATGATCTGCTCAGTTAATTTAGCTGATTCAATTATATTTAGTTAACATATTCTTTATTATTCAATTCAAAGTATGTTCAAACACATGTAACCCAAAAAAATCATCCTCATTAATGAAGTTATAAATAAGAGTTACTTTACCATTAAAGCCCAATGTGACATATATGTCACATTTCAGATATTTGACACTGGGGGGGGGGGGTTACTTGTCAGAAATGTGTTCTAGGTGGTCTATTTAGTCTAAATGATGTTCCTCTTAATTTTCCCAAAAGTAGAAATGGGTCCGGGTTCTTATGGGTTAAACGTATAGGCTTAAAGGCATAATATAACTACTGTATTATATGTATTCAACGTGTGCCCCGCTGGACTTACGTTTCTGTGGTTGACCGTTACTGTGACATATCAGTAGAGCCACGGAAGATAGTTTGTGTGTTTCATTCCCATGCATCAAGGTTATTTTCATGTATGTAATTGTTTTTCCTGCACAGTGTAGGGCAGGGGTGTCAAACTCAATTTCATCGCGAGCCACATTAGCATTAAGGTTGCACTCAAAGGGCCGGTTGTAACTATATAAATATAAATATACATAAAATAATTATATTACATTATTGCCTCTGAATTGGATTATTATCGGATAGGGTAATAACTTCGTAATTAACTACGTCTGAAAGCAGAAGTCTAGGGCAAATAATTGCAAGTCTCTTCAGTGTACCCATGTCACAAAATGAGATGCATTTTGGGACATGTAGTTTATGGGCAACCTGCTTCTGTAAAGCGGAACGTAACCGTATAATAAACTTATTATAATCTTTGCAAGCTCTTGTGGGGCCACATAAAATGAAGTCGCGGGCCGGATTTGGCCCCCGGGCCTTGAGTTTGACACCCCTGGTGTAGAGTCTTGTTGTGATGAGAGGGATACAGGTATTTCATAAAAAAAACGTGCTCCTTGGAGAATAGCTACAGCATTGATATCACAATTTAATCGGAGCTGATCACAACCTGTCATGAGTGATCCAGTCATCTCGATGAGCGTTCGGGCTGTGAATAAACGACTTGTGTTTTACTTTTAGGCTGTCTGAAGGTATGGACAGCTATCAGAGCTACTATACATCACATTAAGAACGATGTACAAATGAAAGTCGGACACAAATATATAATTTAAATGATTTATTCAAGTTTGCAATATTTTGAACAGGCATCCACACAGTCACCTACTTTGTAATGTTCGATACCTCCCTGTAAGTGTCACGATATCCACCTCTCACCCACAACCTCACATACGAGTACTGAATGTGCATCAAAGTGATCTTAGGAAGGCAGATATAGCAAAAGATGAACGTAAACGACAAACGAGGCGATCGACATGGTAAATCAACAATGGGTCCTCAATGTACACGCCCCGGATTCCTATGACGAAAATAATAGAATATCGCCAGTTGTCATGACTCACGTTATACTGCAACACCGGCATCATTTAATAACATGCTTAATAAAGCCCATCGAAATAAATGAGATGTTAAGGTGCAAACATGTCAAACTGATTTCCCTGACTACAATCTTTAGTCACATGGTGAAACGTTATGCTGCTTGTACTAATTAGACTTATCATATAAGCCACACAGGTTTTAATAGGATGTATTCATTATCTTTACTTATGTTGCGGTCTTTTCAGCAGCGCCATCTCTAAAACGGCGATCCAGTCACTACCCTTCATTTGCATTTCACCGTGACATGGACAAAAATGTAACGTCAGTTTACCTCATGGCACGAATCCAGACTCTCCTTTGGAAAACATTGGCCGGGAAACGATAGAACGAGCACGTTTCATGCGAAGACCTGTGGCTGCAACCCGGAGCTACGGAAGAGGATTAGGGCCACATGAATATTTATTTTGGGAGGATTTTAAAAAAATATTATTTTTTTTGTTCTGGGAAAAAAGTCAGAATTCTGACTTTAATCTCAGAATTCTGACTTTTTTCTCAGAACAAAAAAAATTATTTTTTTGGGAGAAAAAAGTCAGAATTCAGACTTCTGAATTCTGACTTTTTTTGGTGGTGTGTTCACAAACTACAACAAACTTGCATATTGACTACATTACATATTCTCCAGTTGCAGAACACAAACCTGACTTGACAGAAATGTAATTTGTTCATGTAATTCAAGACCTTTTAATGCTGCTAAGATGTTTAAGGATTCAAACAAGAACAGTTGCATGCGTCATTGTTCTTATATGGAAACAGTTGTAAAATACAATGTACTGTTTGCTCCCTCTTTGTGTAAATTGTAAAATGATATGCCACTTACCCAGGTGAATGACTTGTGTAAAAGCATGAATGTGGAGCTAACCCCTTATCTGACCATTGACTGGAATATCAAGTTGCAAAGCAAGTGCCTTGTTCAAAGCATACTTGTTTATTTAGAACATATTTTATACTAGTGTAAAAAGTAATTAAGACATCATCTTAAAATAATGCTTAAAATGTTTTATGATCAAATGTTTCCTCAGGTGTCACATTGCCTTGATTCCAAATGTCTTGTTAAAGTTTCAAGTGGTGGACTGGGTGGTTCTTCTAAACAAGTAGTTCTATTTCGTCCCTACTGACAGCCAGAGGCGGTGCTTTAGCACTGGATATGTCCATCGCGCGCATGCGCAGCTCGAGTACCAATAACAACAAAGTCACCTGTGACCCACGTGACACCAGCTACATCAGCCGGTGTCGACAGAGGATCTGTTCCTTTTCATCTTCTCGCTGCGCGAGAGTACCTTGGCTACATTTTTTGTAGCCTACAGCGTTCGTTCGTTCGGAACATTTGTTAAGGATTCTCTGCAAACAGCTGGCTGCGTGTAGCTTCGCGACTCATCCAGTCGGGGCCGCGGGATTACCCGTCCTCCAGGAGCTGCGGCTGGCTGCGCAGAGACTTCGTTCGGACAGGTTGGTGTCGGCTTGGTTGGCGACGGCAGTGTTTCTACTCCCTCTCCCAGCCTAGTTGTCCTGATTTCTGTCTGTTTGCTGAGTATTTTGGTGACGGAGGTGTTTTCGCTCCCTCTCCCAGGAGTACTGCTGTGCTTTTGTACTGTTTTGGCCGCGGCGCTGGGCCAAACGTCATTAGCATTGAGCTAAACCTCATTAGCATTGAGCTAAACTTCATTAGCATTGAGCTAAACTTCATTAGCATTGAGCTAAACTTCATTGGCATTGAGCTGTACTGGCTAGTTAGCGGCTGCAGCCACTCGGCTGACGCCGGGTTGAGCACCGGAGTTTCCCGTGCCGTTCTTTTTTCTTTAGCTACAGCTGGCATTCGCCTTTGATTTAACGCTAAAGTTGCCGTGTTTATCCTGTTAAACAAGTAGCTGGTGAAGTCTGTGTTCCCACACCCGCTCCCGGTTACGCTGCATCTGGCGTTCGTCTTCAGTTTAACCAGTGAAGGCAGTGTTTGCGCCCCCGCTCCTGGTAGGCACTAAACGGCCTGGTTTTTTCCGTTAAGCAGGTAGCTGGTGAAGGCTGTGTTCCCGCACCCGCTCCCGGTTACGCTGCGTCTGGCATTCGTCTGTAAATTAACCAGTGAAGGCAGTGTTCTCGCCCCCGCTCCTGGTAGACGCTAAACTGCCTTGTGTTTTCTGTTAAGCAGGTAGCTGGTGAAGGCTGTGTTCCCGCACCCGCTCCCGGTTACGCTGCATCTGGCATTTGTCTGTCAATTAACCAGTGAAGGCAGTGTTCTCGCCCCCGCTCCTGGTAGACGCTAAACTGCCTTGTGTTTTCTGTTAAGCAGGTAGCTGGTGAAGGCTGTGTTCCCGCACCCGCTCCCGGTTACGCTGCATCTGGCATTCGTCTGTAAATTAACCAGTGAAGGCAGTGTTCTTGCCCCCGCTCCTGGTAGACGCTAACTGCCTTGTGTTTTGGTTTAAGCAGGTAGCTGGTGAAGGCTGCGTTCCCGCACCCGCTCCCGGTTACGCTGCATCTGGCACTCGCCTCGGCTCAGCCAGTGAAGGGCAGGTAGGTGGTGAAGGCTGTGTTCCCGCACCCGCTCCCGGCTTCTCTGCATCGGGCTACCTACAGAATGGCTCATTCATGTAGCGCCTGTATGGCTTCTCTCGAGCCCGAGGACGGCCATGACCGTTGCCCCTCTTGCCTCGGCCTCGAGCATCTAAGGGAAGCTCTCACAGTAGGGGCCTGCATGAACTGTAGCTGCATGCCCCGGGCACTCAGAGTGGCTAGAATCACTGAGGTGGAACGTCTGGCGGCAGCCAACGGACACCTCTCTTGGTCACATCCTCCCCCAGATCAGTTCGACCGTCCCTGGCGACTTGAGGGAGCGATGGCCATGGGTGCACCCCCCAATAAGAGGACTAGGAACAGGCTGTCCTCTAAAGTGGATCAGCTAGCTACCGACATGGACACGATGAAGTCGCTCCTCGTGGCCCTTCAGCCGGGGCCCGGTATAGGGGCTGCTAGCGGGCCGCCTGCCCCTCCTTCGGTTGCTGCCCCTCCTTCGGTTGCCGCCCCTCCTTCGGTTGCCGCACCTCTGTACGAGGATGCCTTGTCGCTAGCGGCTTCGGCTAACCTCTTCAATGAAGAGACAGAGGACGAGGTCCCGCTCGAGGAGTTTTCCCTCTCCTCTGCTCAGGGGTCTCTGCAGGACGGGGAGGACGGCTCCATGGCGGCCATCATTCGTACAGCCTTGGCGCACCTGCAGATTCCGGTTCCGCAGGCCAACTTGGCTCCGGCTAGTGCCTTCTTCAGGCGTAACCCAGCCCGTGTCCCCCTCACCGTTCCTCCTTCAGAGGAGTACCTGAGGGAGCTCCAGGCATGCTGGAGGGACACCAGGGCCTTTAGCCGCACTGGTTCCGATGCCCGGACCTTGGCTGCCATGCAGGACCCGGCGAGGGCGGGGCTGGGTGGCATGCCACCCATTGAGCCTGCCATCGCCTCCCTGATTCTGGCTCCTGACGAGGCTTTAAGGCCTGAGGTCAGGTGCCCTCAGCCTCAGTGCAGGGTCACGGATGGGCTGCTCTGTAGGGCCTACGACGCAGCGGCACGCATGGGTCGTATCGGGAACTCCCTCTCCCATCTAATGCTGGCCGTCTCCGCCTCGCTGCAGCAGGCTCCGGCCGAGCCTTCTTTGCTGTCGGCCCAGTCACCACTAACGGAGACATGTAGGAGAGTCCTACGTAGCGTGCCAGTCGAGCCAGGGGAGCTGTTTGGGTCAGCTGCCCTGGAGACACTGGAGCGTGCTTCCCAAGCGAGGCAGACCAGGCAGCAGCTCTCGGGTCTTCGCAGTCCCGCGGCCGCTCCCGGCAGGCCCAGGGGCCACTCTAGCAGCCGCGCTCAGCCACCGGCTTACTGGGGTGGTCGGCAGAGTTCCCAGCGGCCCACTCAACCGGCCAATGACTTTCGTGCCCCAGGTCGCCTGGCTTCCAGGCGGCCTCGCGCTTCAGAGCCTTACCGGCGCCCCCCGAGGGGCTCCAGGGGCCGGGGGGCTAGGCCCTGAAGTCCCGGGGCCGGTCGTCGGCTGTTTTTCCCAGCAGCAGCTCAGCTACTGGGCTGCCTGTATTTCCGACCCCTGGGTGGTTTCCACACTAACCCGGGGCTACGAGTTGCAGTTCCGACGCCGGCCCCTAGCCTTCGGCCGGGTCAGAATGACAGTTGTCAAGGACCCGGCGAAGGCCTTAGCGCTAGCCCAAGAGTTGTCCGTCCTCTTGGCCAAAGGCGCAATCGAGCCAGTGGACCCCCTGCGTCAGGGCGGGGGGTTCTACTCGGCGTACTTTCTTGTGAGCAAGAAAGTTGGCGGATTCCGTCCAGTTCTGGACATCAGAGGAATCAACAGATTCCTGAGGGTACTACCCTTCCATATGCTAACCACAGCAGACACCCTTCGTGTTGTCACACAGGGGGAGTGGTTCACAACCGTGGACTTGAGGGACGCCTACTTCCACGTGCCAATTGCATCCCATCACCGGAGGTTCTTGAGGTTCGCCTTTCAGGGTCGACATTATCAGTTTCGGGTGCTTCCCTTTGGTCTCTTCCTCTCCCCAAGGGTGTTCACCAGGGTTGTTGCGGCAGCGCTCGCTCCCCTGCAGGCACAGGGCATGAAGGTCCTGCCATACCTGGACGACTGGCTGGTTTGCGCGCCGTCCCGGGCCCAAGGGGCCCAGGATACGGCGCGCCTCTCATCCCACGTTGCCCGGTTGGGCCTGACAGTGAACACCGGGAAGAGTTGCCTGGACCCTTCCCAGCAGGTCACTTATCTGGGGATGGTCCTAGATTCGGTCACCATGAGGGCCTACTTGACACCTCGTCGTGTGGACGACATTTCCCACCATCTTCGCATCTTCAGACTAGGCAAGAGGGTGCCTTACATACAGTTCCTCCGGCTCTTAGGCAGACTGACAGCTGCCTCAGCCGTCGTGCCCTTGGGCCTGTTGTCACTGCGCCCCATGCAGATGTGGCTGAACAGCCGTCGCTTGGCGCCAAGCGGCACAGGCACAAGAGAGTCAGGGTGTCTCAGCGGTGCCTCCACTTTATGTCCCGCTGGAGGGACAGGGCCTATCTCCTGAGGGGTGTGCCCATGGGCACCATCCCATCCCGCCGGGAGACTGTCACTGTGGATGCGTGTCTCTCGGGGTGGGGTGCGGTGTGGCAGGGCAGGACCGTGCAGGGTCAGTGGTCTGCCCAGGAAGGTGCACGCCATATCAATGTGCTGGAGCTTCGAGCGGTGTTGCTCGCACTCATGCACTTTTTACCCCAACTGGCGGGCAGGCATGTGCTCGTTCGTTCGGACAACATGTCCGCAGTTGCCCAAATCAACCACCAGGGGGGCGCCAGGTCCGCACAGCTGCTCCGCGTTTCGCAGAGCCTCTTGCCTTGGGCGCTCCCCCGCCTCACCAGTCTGCGGGCAGTTTTTCTGCCAGGGGACCTGAATCAGGTCGCAGATTTCCTCTCACGGCGCAAGCCTCCACCGGGGGAGTGGAGGCTTCACCCGGAGGTGGTGGAGATCATTTGGAGCCTCTTCGGCAGGGCCGAGGTGGACCTCTTTGCCTCGGAAGAGTCGAGGCACTGCCCCCTCTGGTTCTCCTGGTCGGAGGTGACCAGCCCATTGGGTCAGGATGCCCTGGCGCACGACTGGCCGGACACTCTCCTGTATGCCTTCCCGCCGTTGCCTCTGATACTTCAGACGCTTCAGAGGGTCCTTACCCAGGGGCACAGGCTCCTTCTAGTCGCCCCCCGCTGGCCGGGGAGAGTCTGGTTCCCACTGCTACGCAGTCTCTGCGGCAGCCCACCGTGGCGTCTCCCCGACAGGAAGGACCTCCTGTCACAGCTCAAGGGTCAGATCTGGCATCCCGACCCTCGCCGCCTTCAGCTCTGGGTTTGGCCTCTGCAGGGCCCAACCCACTGTTGAGCGGTGTCACGGCATCTGTCAGGGAAACTATCCTGAATGCCAGAGCTCCATCCACTCGGGCACAGTATGAGTGCAAATGGAGGCTCTTCTCCCACTGGTGTGTGAGTAAGGCTGAGAATCCGGGACATTGCTCCGTGGCCACCATTTTAGAGTTTCTGCAGTCCCTTCTAGATAGTGGACGTTCTCACTCCACTTTGAAGGTGTATATGGCTGCTATCTCTGCCCGACATGTCGGAGTCGATGGCGCCACAGTGGGGCGCCACAGGTTGGTGTCCCTCTTTCTAAGAGGGGCTCTACGGCAGCGCCCCCCTAGCACCCCAAGGGCCCCGGCTTGGGACCTGCCCCTAGTGTTGGATGCACTATCATCTCCTCCCTTCGAACCCTTGGCCCAGGTCGGGCTTAAATGGCTGTCCCTGAAGGCAGCATTTCTGCTTGCCATAACCTCAGGGAAGCGAGTCGGAGAGCTTCATGCCCTCTCCGTAAGCAGTACATGCCTGAGGTGGAACTCCGATGGCTCGGGTGTCACCCTCTGGCCGAATGTGGCGTTCTTGCCCAAGGTGCTTCCACTAGCCCACTCCAATCGGCCTATCCAGCTGGCACGCTTTAACATTCCACAGGAGAACGGCACACCTGAGTTGCTGTGCCCTGTGCGTGCCCTGAGGGCGTATATTGATGCTACGGCCTGTATACGACAGTCAGAGCAGCTCTTCGTTTGCCATGGCGGCACTAGGAAGGGTCGTGCTCTCTCGAAGCAGCGGCTGTCCCACTGGGTGGTGGATACCATCACATGTGCCTATGGGGCCAGTGGCCGCCCCCCGCCATCAGGGGCCAGATGCCACTCTACAAGAGGCGTCTCAACATCGTGGGCTGCCCTAAGAGGGGTGCCCCTGGAGACCATCTGCGCCGCGGCGTCATGGGCGTCTTCTGGCACATTCTCCAGGTTCTACCGGGTCAATGTCGCCACTCCTCACCCCCTGGGGGTGGTCTTGTGGCCAAGCTCCGCTGCTTCCAACCAGGTGAGTAAGTGCTTGGATTCTTCATGACATGGTTGGTATAGGTCATCCAGTGCTAAAGCACCGCCTCTGGCGGTCAGTAGGGACGAAATAGAACGATAGTTACGGCTGTAACTACGGTTCTATGAGTCCCGGATGACCGCCAGAGTTTCCTGTCACTCAGAATTCTTGTGTGCTCGCGAGAAGATTCTGGGAACAGATCCTCTGTCGACACCGGCTGATGTAGCCGGTGTCACGTGGGTCACAGGTGACTTTGTTGTTATTGGTACTCGAGCTGCGCATGCGCGCGATGGACATATCCAGTGCTAAAGCACCGCCTCTGGCGGTCATCCGGGACTCATAGAACCGTAGTTACAGCCGTAACTATCGATACACATACACACTTTCCCTATACACACACGCACGCACACACACACACAACTCTCAGATGTGCATATAAACAGACTGAACTAGTCTTCTACCAGTTGTTATGAGAAGTTATGATTACAATTGTTTGCTTTTTACTAAGATTGCAAGTATTGCTTTGATACTGAAAGACATTCTGAAGGTAAGTTCTATTATGTCTCAACATCTGTTTTGCAGGCATTGTTGTGTGCAACAAAACCTATCTTTTATTTTTGGATACTTTAATAATTGTTATTGCACTGGCACATTAAAGGCAGATATTTGTTCCGTTTCTATATTTCACATCTTGTGGATCAACTAATAATTAAAAAAAAAAAGCAAAGCAAAAGGGCTGTAATTTTCCGGTCATCCTTGTGCGGAATTGCCTACTGCAATGTGTAAATCTCTCACTGAAGCTGGTTCTACAGTTACCGGTATTTCTGACTTTTTTCTCCCAACGAATTTTTATTTTTTTTGTTCTGAGAAAAAAGTCAGAATTCTGAGATTAAAGTCAGAATTCTGAGAAAAAAGTCAGAATTCTGAGAAAAAAGTCAGAATTCTGAGATTAAAGTCAGAATTCTGAGATTAAAGTCAGAATTCTGACTTTTTTCCCAGAACAAATTTTTTTTTTTTTTTTAAAATCCTCCCAAAAAAAATATTCATGTGGCCCTAATCCTCTTCCGTACTCTTCCGTACGGAGCAAAGCAACAAACCATTGCGTAGCTAACTAGTAGCACTAGCTTTAGCTAACGTTGGCTAACGAAACGAATTGCCGAGTAAACTTGGAAAACACTGGTAATTAATTATTCTATAATTTGTAAAACTACGATGTTAAAAACGACAATTTCAAAAATACAGATTCTAATTGTCAGATATAGATATAGATAACATTGATTTGAGTTTCATTTTTAATTCTGCTGCCTTTTCATCTTCCCTCAGGTAAAGGCCGCTGCTGAGGAGAAAGCAGGCAAGAAATATGAGGTTTTCAAAGCCAAGAGCTACACCTCTCAGGTTGTGGCTGGGACCAACTACTTTTGCAGCAGCATGATGATGTTAAATGTGTTGTTTTAGGAACATCCATTGCAAATACATGGAATTCAATAAACATTGAATAGCATATCATGCAGTTTGTCTGTGCCTTTTCCTCCGTGTTGTCCTGGTTTGCTGTGCTGCCTCCTAGTCGCTGTGCTGCCTGGGGATGCTCCAATCGCTCAGAGAAAGGAGTACGAATGTACGGCTTCCCCACTGACACAGAGCGGAGGAAAAAATGGCTGGCTCAAGTCAGCAGGAGCAATTTCACGACCAACAGCAACAAAATATGTGATATAATTATATACAAACACTGCATTTGCACTTTTTCACCAAACGAAAACCACACCATTGGGAAAGCTTAATGTTTTGTTTAATACAAAAAAACAGGGAAAGGCTTGAAAAACACAGAGTTGAGACTCAGGGTGCAGGGTGAGGGTCTCAGTGCAGGTATTCAGGCTCCATTGAATCCCCCTCTGGTTCTTGTGCTGAAAGAGGGAGTAACAGACGGGAGAAAGGGTTATACACACACAGCACACCTATTGGATGGGAAATGCCTTGGGGAGATAAGGTGTGGTCTCTGTTCCCAACTGAAGTTATGGAACTTTATTATTTGTGAGTTTAACAAAGTATGACAAATGGCATCAGTAACAGATGTGATATGAATTTCTATAAAGTTGTCTCACATTCTTGGTCATATTTTATATACAGTATGTAATGAGTATAACACGTCCAGTAAGTATAAAGTGTTTCCTAATACTGTGTATTCAACCACTATGGAATATGTATGTGGGCAGACAAAACTGAGTTGTTCTGTGTGTGAAGTAACCTCAAGTCACTCCGCAGGCACATGTTGATGCAGACCAGTTTGTCAAGAGAAAAAAGGGCAAGACTAGGCTGAGAGCAGAGGCTCTCGTGCATCGGGGACGGGTGGCGCAGTGGTCTGTGCATCCGATCATCAGATCAAGGGGGTGCTGGGGAACTCCAGTTCGAAACCCGCTCCCGCCGCCACTGCGTCAGGCCGTTGTGTCCTTGGGCAAGACACTTCACCCGGACTTGCTCCTGTGGGTATTGTCCACAGTACATGTATAATACCAATGTATACTTGTAAAAGCGCCTCGATGACCTCGAGGCGTGAAGATGGTGTGCGCTGTGCAATGATCATCAGATCAAGGGGTGAAACCCGCCGCTGCTGCGTTTGTAAAGCCGGTGGGTCCTTGGGCAAGACCCTTCACCTGAACTTGCTCCTGTGGGTATTGTCCACAGTTTCTGACCATTGCATGTATGATGTGCAATGTGTGTATATGTAAAGCGCTTTGAGTCATTGATAATGCGCTATAATAAATGTAAGGAATTATTATTATCGCCCTGTGGTCAAAACGAGAAGGGCCCCTGCACCACGATTCACCCCGGGACCTGTATCTACAAAGCCCATAGCTCATGATCACAGCTGTAGGAGCCAATTAACTGTGGGTATAAAGGTAGGACCCTATGTGTGTTGGGGAGAGGTTCCGCCGGAAGCCCCATACAGTTTTTGACCACACACGGAACACACACACAAGGAGCACACACGGAACACACACACACACGGAGAACACACACGGAACACACACGGAACACACACACGGAGAACACACACACAAACACGGGATTACAAGCAAAGCAAAGGTATTGTGTAAACAGTAATATCGTGTGGTGAATATGGAAAGAAGCAAGTAAATGGAAACCAGTAAAATGGAAATAAATGGACTGTTTCAAACTGGAAACTTTGTTTCTGACCTTTATTCGGCAGAAAACTTGTGTGCGTCAATTACACCCACCAAGCGGATTCTCAGAGGCTTAATGCGTTGGCTTAGCCTCTACAACAGCTATAGTGTGAAAGGTGACACAGGTATAATAAGTATGAACTCTTAGTAACAAAAGTAATATTTCTTATTTTTAAGTGGTATAATATTTTAAATGTTCGAAAATGTACAGTGCCATGTCTTCTACTTACATTAGTCTCAAAGATTGAGGGAAGAAGGGAAGGGATCACTGCCCTCCACCTGCCAGCACCCAGCCAGAGGCAGTAGGGCCTGGCTCATTTCGTGGCATCTGCAGGCAGTGGCAAGTCCTTCCGGCATATGCCACAGAGGCCGCTACTCTGTGGTAGCTGTGGCAAGTCCTTCCGGCATATGCCACAGGTGCCACAACTTGCCGAGGCATCTGCCGCTGCTCAACGGGAGTTGCCACAAGATGCCAGAGTAAGAGAACGTTTACGGTAGCTGCCACTCGCCTTCCGTGGCAAATGCTGCTATTTAAACCCGTATTTATCGTGTAAAATGTCGCTGTTTTGGCATGACTTTATCGAACTGATCTGTACACAGGGTTGGGTTGTAACGGAATACATGTAACGGCGTTACGTAATCAGAATACAAATACCAAGTAGCCTAACTGTATTCAGCTCGCGTTACATTTGAAAAACAACTAATCCGAATACAGTTACTTTCGTAAACCTGAAGTGAATACATTTTGGAATACTTATTGGGAAAGGCTTCCTCACAAAATGTATCCTAATATTCATTACCGGCAGAACTGTGTGCACAGCGCAGCAGCGTGTCTGTGAGGCCCCGCCCCCGCACGCAGATGAGAGAGAGATCTCTTTTTAAATATTGAGAGTTAGAAACGGAGATGGTTCGATAAAACATGCAAGATAACGTTTATGTAGCATTTCTTTATTGTCGAAATGATGACATTTCATAACTGGATCAAATCAAAGTGAATGGCCTGCTGCTGCTGAAGGCATGGGGCAAATATAAGTCCTTTGCCTAATGGAAATATATCAAGGACCTCCTTCATACTCCTTCATACTAACCTTAGCATCTCACTAGCAGTGGCAACTGCAATCAGTTACAGCTGCCCTAAGTCTGTAGCCAAGTCTAATAACACCAGTGTACACGTTGCTGTGTCCATACAGATATTTATTTGTTAATTATTTGTCTTTACTAGTCATACACCTGGTTTATCGTAGCAAGCAGTGGAAACTCCCCTCAAGAAGCGACAATTGCCAAGGGCGTTGCAACCCTCACTCGCCAATATTTCATCATAAATATAGCACGTTTGTTTATTTTAGCAAACCATGCTTCAAGTAAAATTGAATACAAATAATGAAAATCTTTTTGAAAAATAGAGATTGCACATCAGTCCTGTGTACAGATCAGTTCGATAAAGTCATGCCTAAACAGCAACATTTTACACGATAAATACGGGTTTAAATAGCAGCATTTGCCACGGAAGGCGAGTGGCAGCTACAGTAAACCTTCTCTTACTCTGGCATCTTGTGGCAACTCCCGTTGAGCAGCGGCAGATGCCTCGGCAAGTTGTGGCATCTGTGGCATATGCCGGAAGGACGTGCCACAGCTACCACAGAGTTGCGGCCTCTGTGGCATCTGCCGGAAGGACTTGCCACTGCCTGCAGATGCCACGAAATGCGCTTGCTGTCTCTCGCCAGAGGAGCGCAAACAACAAAAACAAGCAAGGTGTCCCGTCATGTACCTGGAAGTTTGGGTTGGCAAAATGGAGTAAGAGAGGGACTTGAAAAACCTTGGTGGCTCTCTACTCATGTTGTTACAGTTGTCTTGGTTACAGCTCTCAATTTTGATTTTTTTTGCCATTTTCACATCTTTAGAAAATATGAAATAAAAAATTGAAGTGAAATCAACCTCTTCTCTGGAGAACACACTTTGATGTCTCTGTCTTGTGAGTTTGCAGTCTTGCTCCTCCACCTGTAACATCACTGCCCCTCCACCTGCCATACAGTAGGTTACTAACAAGACTACTTATATAATACAGTGATATAATACATGTTTAGTATGCTTACTTATATAAAACAGTAGTATTAAACTTACCTTGTGTTTTCACTCTCACTTAAGTCCCTCTCCCTTTGCCATCAATCCAGAATCAGCTGAGCTGCAACATTATACAGACAGGTAATAATCAACAGAATCACAAGGACACAATATGGCTCTGCTAAAACACTCACTCTTACACGCACCAAAGTTATATTTATCTAATATTTAACTCCCTCCACCCCGCATACAATCCCGTTTAGAAGCCCCTCTTCTCTAATTCAACATGTTGGACGAAATGACATTAAGAGAACGGAATTTACAATTAAAAGGCTGTTTAACGTGTGTTGCTAACTTGCTTCGGTATCCTAGCTTAATCTGTTATCTGTAAACGTTCCCTAAATCTACTAATTTAGGGATAATCCACTGACATCCTTTAATACACATGTTCATTTGAATCAGATGTACTGATAATATCCGCAATATACATCTTTAAACTTCTTCTTACCTTTAAAAGTCTGTCACGAACGGTCTATTATGCTGCAACTCCACAGCTCTGCTAGCCTTGGCGGTAACTTCCGGGGAACGATTGAGAGGCTCCACGATCCGCCATTGCTGTAAAAAAGTGGTCCATTGGAGTGAACGGAGATGTCGTAACTCTCAGTCTATATGGCGCTGGTTCAGTAAATTAATCAAAAAAACGGAGGGAAAATAAAACAGAAAAAAAGGTCACGTGCGCAATTGTTGTATTTAGTTTACTCTTGCACAATTTAATATTTATTTTTGTATAATTACATGTTATTTAGAAAAAGCAATACATACTGGGAACATTTTTGAAAGGCCACATTTGTGTATGAAATATTTCGCTGAAAGAAAGTCACATTTTCTTTTTGAAGTTTTACGTTTAGAGACCATAATTCCGTGGTTATCCCACATTATACTGCTTTTCATTTAAGCATGAGCACAATGTCTGCATGTGTTCACAAAGTACACAAACGCATGCATACATTATAAGGAATGAATGGATGTATGGATAAAGGGTGAATCATCACCTCTGGCATGTTGAGTGATGTATAGCCTATAGTCAAAATGTGTGTTTAGAAAGAGGAATGGAACATCTATTTCTAGTCCTAGAAACTTCAATTATTCATCCACTGTCAAGAAAATCAGTTTCTTTTAAACTGATTTAATCATGGAACAAACCAGTCTTTTGCATTGTTATGGGAGTTGTTCTAGTAAATAGAAGAAGAAAATAAAGCTCAGCTGCTTTGCAAGTTGTTTGACTCATTTTGTATCTTCAAAACTCGTGATTGAAATGACTTTTTTTCCATTCAAAGGGTGTTGTCTGGTCACCAGCAGTGTTTTTTTTTAAACATCATAGTCAGCTGACAACATGCAAACAAAGCCCCGCCTCGGACTGAACCATATCATCTGTATAGAGGCGAACACAGAGAAAAGCCATACTAACATTTATATTGAGAAACTTCGTACATGGTTGTAAAAACGATGGATTGTTGAAAATGAAAGCGACTACCGAGTGGATACACTGACAAGCATTATTGGCTGTTTTATTTGGTTTGTGACACCGTTTTTAAAAGCAAACACCCCTACGTCAGTGGTATGATCCAAACAACAGAGTCACATGATTCCCTGACTCTGTCTGGAGGAACGTCTTACTGACAGCAATAAAAACAGGTCGTTTTGTTTGTTTTCTAGCTGATATTTCGACACTGAGACGGTCACAAGATGTCGTGTGGAAAGGGAATGATGTGTGGAGGGGTTTCTAATGTTCCAACTGAGGCCGACGAAAAAATCCAGACGATCTGTGATGGGGTAAGTACAATAAACAAAGAAAGGGCCTATTGTTGTTATTATTTAACATTGATTTGAGTTTCATTTTTATTTCTGCTGCCTTTTCATCTTCCCTCAGGTAAAGGCCGCTGCTGAGGAGAAAGCAGGCAAGAAATATGAGGTTTTCAAAGCCAAGAGCTACACCTCTCAGGTTGTGGCTGGGACCAACTACTTCATCAAGGTAATTATCATTTACAAAGAAAACATTATTGCCCGGAAACCACTTTTACTTACGTAGCAAACATCAAGTGAGATTAAAGCGATCATAAACAGAGGTGGGAGAAATACTCAGATCTTGTACTTAAGTGAAAGTGGAAGTACCAGAGTGTATAAATACTCTGTTACAAGAAAAGTCCTGCATTCAAAATGTACAGAAGTATAGTTAAATTACCAAAAGTAAAAGTAGTCGTTGTGCAGATTGGCCCATTTCAGAATAATATATATGATATGTTTTATAATGATTGATCATGAAAGTGTTCTCAAAGCTGGTGAAGGTGCAGCTAGTCTGAATGACTTTGTAGACTGCAGGGTAGCTGGTGGATTTACTCCAGGTGGAACTAAAGTCTGATTCAACACTTGATTATATTTCACATCATTCATCCACATCTGTGAAGTAACTAAAGGTATTAAATACATGTAGTGGAGTAAAAGTACACCATTAACCTCTGAATTGTAGTGGAGTAGAAGTACAAAGTAGCATAGAATGGAAATACTCAAGGAATGTACAAGTACCTCACAATTGTACTTAAGTACAGTACTAGAGTACATGTACTTAGTCAGTCAATCTTTGATTTAGACGATTTAGCTGTGAGTTTCTCCAACCTACGAGATAGAAAGAGATGAATATCAGGGTTGTTTTACAGCTGGTTCTTGTGCCTCCTTTTTGCCAAGATCTCATAACTTTCACTTTCTTGCAGGTCCATGTTGGAGAAGAGGATCACGTTCACCTGCGTGTTTGGGCAAAGCTCCCACATCAGGGATCAGGGACAGAACTGAGTGCCATTCAGCAAGGAAAGAGCCACTGCGACCCGATTGAGTACTTCTAATAAGATCCTAAATAAAACAATGCATCAGTGCCTACGGCTGCTCTCATCACAGTTATAATCAAAGAATCCTGGCTTAGTCTATACAAAAATGCAGTTCCCATTCCTCACTTTTTTTTAATCTTACAGAATAATACTGTATTAATCAGGATACATGCAACTATTTTGTATAAAGTGAATTAATAAATGAACCAGATTCTTTTCTGAAATATCAAGTGTTGTCTTTCTTTCTGTGGGATCTGAATTGTGAAATCGCTGCGGGGTCCAAGGTGTGTCTCCTACTCTCAGGTATTGTGAATTAAAAAGGGGTTGGGCAAAGACACAATGAAAACAAACTGCAGGCCATTCGTTACTGGATGTTCATGTTTATCATTTTAAATCAGTTTGACAAACATCAGATTTATTCACTAACTGTGTGTCCTGATGATTTTGCATTCATACTTTAAGAAGATTGCCTTTTTATTGGGATGTACTGCCAGTATAATGGTGTCAGTGTACACTGTGTATTATTTACTCCTGAAGTCCTCATCTCAAAGTTTACTGAAAGGAGGATAAGCAGAAACAGTTGACACTATCACAGGATTTGGAAAACAGTGAGTGGAAAAAGTAATAAACTGACATGTCAATACGTGTTTGACCTCTGTACCCTACTGCTGTATACGGAAACATCACTTCTAATATATCAAAAAGGTTTATAGGTTTTAAAATGGTTCTCATGAGGGTTCTTACAACCACAAACGCCATTGGACTCCTGTTTACTTCCGGAACATAGTGACATCACTATGAAATACTGACACTCCTATTGGCTAGCGCTCCAACACATTGTACGTGATTGGCTAAGTGGCGGGACATCTCTAAGCGGTTGACCAATCACAACAGAGCCGGCCAGCTAACCAATCAGAGCAGACTGGGCTCTGGTTTCAGACAGAGGGTGAAAAGAGGTGCTGCAGCACAGGCAGTATGAGAACAATAAAGAGCTTTTTGAACATTAAAGCATGGAGACATCTAGAGACACTACATACTGATATACACCTGCACATCAGCACTGACTAAATTATTAAACTAAATTATTATTATTTTAATATATTTATTATGCAATACCCGCGACCCGACCCGCATCATCTTTGTTTACCCAGAACCGAACCCGGAAAAAAGCGTTTGAAAAAATACCACCCGCGAATCACCTTTTTTGCGGGTCACCCGCGGGTACCCGACCCGATGCAGGACTCTGCTTTGTCGTGGAATACCGAAAAGGAAAACTAAATTGTGCCCCTGATGCCCTTTCAAGGATTTCCCCTAACGGCCCGTCCACACAGCAGCGTGCGTTGACGCTTGGAGGTGGCCGTATCTGAAGCTTGGGGATTTTTTGCGAGCAACGCGACCAACAACCAATCACATGAATCTCCCGCCCCCGACATACAAAGCAATAGCAATGTTAAAACGAAGTAAACTGGATATAAACCCCCCAAACTGGCGAAAACCTACCAGTTTCATCCACTATCTCTGCCACCTCCCTCCATGCCTGGCTCCTCCGGTTTGTATCCCGGTAGATGAACAGAGACTGATCATACAGCACCGGGTGATTCACTACCGCTATAATGAATTTTCCCTCCATGTTTTGGAATATGAGGAAATGACCTGCGTAGTCTCTCCCAGCATACACGCGGTTTGATTGGCTAGCGCTTGTACTGGCAGATTTGCATAAACGGGATTTCATTGGCTGGCGCCTCCGTCGAGGCGTCAAAAGTTGAACATTGCTCAACTTTTGACGCCAGCTCCGCCAGCAACGCTCCACGTCGCTTCCCAAAATGCAGTTCGGCTAAAAGTGACATCACCCCATTCAAAGTGAATGGGCAGAAGCGTTGGAAGCTTCAACGCACGCCGCTGTGTGGACGGGCCGTTGTTCTTACTGCGTGTATATTATTCTTCATGCGTGTACACAGTGGCGGCTGGTGGAAAATATTTTTGGTGGGGCTATGGAAATAGGGACCAAACCATACTAAGGCGGTCCGGGGGGATCCTCCCCCGGAAGACATTTTTGAGAAATGACCCCTTAAATTATCTGGTGATGTGGAGATAATCCATAATCTTCAGTGTGGTTAGCTATGCATCTTCCAAAACTGTGCAACAGTACAGTAGGCCCACACACACTGCAGAACACTGGTGCTTTGGGAACACTCAATTGATTTAATTCCCATTTAAAATCAGGAGACTTAATACGAACTGTGTGTGTGTGTGTGTGTGTGTGTGTGTGTGTGTGTGTGTGTGTGTGTGTGTGTGTGTGTGTGTGTGTGTGTGTGTGTGTGTGTGTGTGTGTGTTGCTTGCCAACCCTCCCGATTTTCGCGGGAGACTCCCGATTTCATGGCCCTCTCCCCGGTTTCCTCCCGGGGTCATATTTCTGACAAAATCAGATTTACTCACGACTGTTTCCACTCGGACTTTAATACAGCTACACCATTGTTTGGTTTCCATGGTAGCCAGGGGCGGCGCCAGGGGGTATCTAGGAGTTGCTATAGCAACTCCAACAATTGGCCTAGCAACGGCTTAGCAGCCCGCGAGAATGTGTATAAATATGATACATTTTCGCGGGATCTATCAGGGGCGGGTCGTTGTAATTTACTGCGTGAACTGTTACTTGGCTAATTCTCAGTAGATCGAAAATGGAAACATTTCTCAGAGTCACAAGTCAGCGTAAACGACCGCGTTCTCCAACGGAGCCGGTCCAGACGGACAACCCTGCTATCCACAAGGATCCCGATGTTCACTATGAAAACCGGGAGGATTGGGACCACGAAGAACAGGTGCCCCCCCCAACTGACCCGCTGCACCCGCAGCAGCAGGACCAGATAGCTGCTACCGCGAGCTGCAGTGGAAGCGCTGCTCCTCTCCGCACCGTGATGATCCACTGCCCTCATTTCCTCCACCCTGCTCTCTGCAGAGCTCCACTCCAGAATATACAACTTCTGCTAGTCAGTGATTCTCAGACACAGTGTCTCACCCTTTGAGCATCTCGGCAGAAATGAGCAGTCACTCCTCTCAGTTACAAATGGTCATTTTAAATGAATCAAGAATGTGTTGTATTTTCCGACATGGCGCATTGTTCAAGGCGTGCTGACAGTGAGATCTAACACGGGGAATTGTGAATGAGGAGAAGAGAACTGAGGAGGAGGAGGAGGAGGAGGAGGAGGAGGAGGAGGAGGAGAGTCACAGAATGAGGCCAGAGAGGAGGAAAAGTGCGTTATTTAGGCAATGTTGTTAGTGGGAGTTAGGAAGAGACCGCCCCTTCCAGGTGTGTGTGTGTGTGTGTGCGTTGTCCGGTGTGTGTTACGTGAAAGTCATGAGTGTTACACTATTGATTGGTTCTGTAAATAAAGAGAACGTTTTCGACATTGAAGGCTTGAGTGATCTTGAATAGCGGTGAACGCTACAATATGAACAGGCTCGTGCTTGGCCCACTGGTATTGTTTGTTTATTTTGAAAATTAACTAGCAACGCATGCTGTCATATAGCAACTGCTAAGCTACTGCAGCAAAAACATCCTGGCGCCGCCCATGATGGTAGCGCGTCTCTTTAGCAGCGCGCGCAACTTAAAGTTTGAGAGGGTGAGGAAGATGAAAACTGAACAAGAATCGACAACTTCACCCTCTGCTCACTCCTTTCCTGTAAAATACAGGTCCAGCCCACACACATGCTCCATGGTGCCACAGGCATTGCCCTGTGAGTCCGTCTACGCACAGGACGGCGTCCTGCTCTATCGGGACCGCGTCGTGGTCCCCCCATCCCTCCATGGGAGAGTCCTTCGGCATCTCCATGCCGCTCACCAGGGGACCTCAGCGATGGGGCAGCATGCCCGAGCCATAGTTTACTGGCCCGGGATGTCCGGGGACATTCAGGCCACCAGGGACGTGTGTGCAGACTGCAACTGCAATGCTCCGTCACAGGTGGCTACACCCCCCCCGGCCGCCGTCCTCACCCCCGTCCAGGCGGTGTTTGCTGACTTCTTCGACTATGGGGGCCGCAACTACCTAGTTGTCGGGGACCGGCTCTCGGGCTGGGTAGAGGTCCTGAGCTCTACGGCGGGTACTGCCCTGGCGGGCTCAGCTGGCCTGGTCCAACACCTCCGTTCGTTCTTCGCCACCTTCGGCGTACCAGAGGAGCTCTCAAGCGACGGTGGTCCGGAATTCAAGGCGAGCCACACTGAGGACTTCCTCCGCTTATGGCACGTCAAACACCGTGTGTCTTCCGTTAGCTTTCCGCAGTCGAATGGGAGGGCGGAAGTTGCGGTTAAGACTGCTAAGTGCCTCCTGATGTCCAACACCGGCCCGTCGGGCGACCTTGATCAGGACCGCTTCCTGCGTGCTATGCTGCAGTTGCGAAACACGCCTGACCCCGACTGCAACCTCTCACCAGCGCAGATCATCTTCGGCCGCTCCCTTGGTGGCTCGCTCTCCTTCGTGAACCGCCTCGAGAAGTTCTCGAACCCGCATATCCGCCTGCTATGGCGCGAGGCATGGGCGGCGAAGGAGGACGCCCTTCGGACCCGTATGTCCCGTACCACCGAGTCTCTGGGGAATCACTCAAGACCGCTCCGCCCATTGGCACTCGGCGAAAGGGTATTCCTCCAGAACCAGCAAGGCCCGAGCCCCCACAAATGGGACAGGTCAGGGGTCGTGGTGGAGTCGACGGGCCACGACCAGTATCGGGTCAGGGTTGACGGTTCGGGACGTCTGACACTGCGCAACCGGCGGTTCCTCCGTGCCTACACGCCGGCCACATCCTGCGCCCGTGAGCAGTCGGCTGCGTCGTTGCCGCCGCCCGCTGCCCTGGGCCATCAGCCCCCACCTATCCACCTGGGCTGGGCACCCCCCCGGGGATTTGCTCAGCGGCCGGCTGTTGGACCCCGCGATTCGGCTATGGGCGCTTCCCCACCGGCGCCTGCTGGTGAGGCGTCCTCTGACCTCACCGTTCCTACGGGTGCCTTCCTGGGCGCACCACTCCCGGTGCCGCAGTCGCCGCCGACTCTGCCCCAGCCTACTCGGCCAGGCCGCGTGAGGAGGCCGCCTGCACGTTACGAGCCCGAGTCCGGCAGCTGGATTTAGACCGTTAATCTATTCCGGCCCATAGTTTTCCGGTTGGGGGGGATGAAGAGTTTATCGCCGGCCACTAGAGGGCAGCGTCACTGCTGTCGCTGTCCGGATATGCTGTGCTCTGACCCGGTATTGCCGAGCGGCCATTTTAGTTCAAACATTGTTCATTCACTCCGCCTCGAGTTGAGACGTTCATCCACTCATTCATGTAAGATTGTTTCCACTATTGTTTGGTGTATCTATACTCTATGTCGAATATATGTGTATTGGTCATGACATGCATGTGTGTAGTACTTTGTCAGCTTATCTTGCTGCATTGCTCTGTTTCAGGGTGTCGTCATCCTTGTCATTAAAGTACTGAAACTGACATTGAGGAGTGTGTTTCTTCAAATAGAATAAGAAAATAAAGCTCAGCTGCTTTGCAAGTTGTCATTTTGTATCTTCAAAACTCGTGATTGAAATGACTTTTTTCCATTCAAAGGGTGTTGTCTGGTCACCGCGTTTTTTTTAAACATCATAGTCAGCTGACAACATGCAAACAAAGCCTCGCCTCGGACTGAACCATATCATCTGTATAGAGGCGAACACAGAGAAAAGCAATACTAACATTTATATTGAGAAACTTCGTACATGGTTGTAAAAACGATGGATTGTTGAAAATGAAAGCGACTACCGAGTGGATACACTGACAAGCATTATTGGCTGTTTTATTTGGTTTGTGACACCGTTTTTAAAAGCAAACACCCCTACGTCAGTGGTATGATCCAAACAACAGAGTCAGATGATTCCCTGACTCAGTCTGGAGGAACGTCTTACTGACAGCAATAAAAACAGGTCGTTTTGTTCGTTGTTTAGCTGATATTTCGACACTAAGACGGTCACAAGATGTCGTGTGGAAAGGAAATGATGTGAGGAGGGTTTTCTCATGTTCCAACTGAGGCCGACGAAAAAATCCAGACGATCTGTGATGGGGTAAGTACAATAAACAGAGAAAGGGCCTATGGAGAACCGCAGTGACGCGTCGTAAAACCCGGAAGTAAACTTCTTCCGGTTCCTTAGTGAAAAACGCAATGCAAATTTTCCATAGGATTTTGGAAAATAGCTCGAAATAAGGTCTGTGGTCGACACACATTTAAGAGAGGGATCACGTTTTGTTCAGCCGAATAATCTCCACATGTCTAACCTACTTTTATAATTTTTGAATCATAAATCTAGTCGCCAAAAGCGAAATGCTAACGTTATGCTATAAACGAACTACAAGCCAGTACTGCATCAGGGTCGCACGACTTCAACGTCACGCCAACTTAAGATCGTTTCAACTGATTCGCACTGAAACTGCACTTTGAACACTTTAAATATATTAACATTTTAAACTGTATACCCCGGTTATCTAGGCCCGTTTTGTTTAATGTATACCCCGTTTACCTAGGCCCTTTTTGTTTTGTTTTATGTATACATGTTACACTGTGGGAAACGATATTTCGATATTTCTGGATGACATGTAGAATTTGACAATAAAGCTGACTTTGACTTTCGCGTGCTTGCATATTTTAACAACGCTTTTCATTTTAGCCACACTGAATTTAACTAGAAGTCATGGCTGTGTCAATTACCTGTCTGATATAGTTTTACAAAGATGACAAGAAGAGTGTAGATAGAGGAGAGAACCACTACAAGTCAGGACACGTGAAACCGTGCAGCCTAGATGAAGATGTGCTTACCGGTGTTGTCAGGGCTAGCATGAGGGACAAGGATTATAGAGTGTCGGTGAGTAGTGATAGCAAGAGTACCGTTAACCTAGAGTTAATTTATTCACCTTAATTCCCATCAACAAATCCATTTTATGTGTCACATGAAATCTTTATTAGGCAAGGCAAGTTTATTTATATAGCACTTTTCAACACAAGGCGATTCAAAGTGCTTTACAAAAAATGAAAGACATTAAGAAAATGGTAATACTAATAAAATAAACATTAAAAGAAGAAATACATGGATAAAAGTTACAGTGCAGTTTAAGATGTGAATAGTTCAATTAAAAGCAGCGACAAAAAGAAAAGTCTTTAGTCTGGATTTGAAAGTAGTCAGAGTTGCAGCGGACCTGCAGGTTTCTGGGAGTTTGTTCCAGATATCTGGAGCATAATAACTGAACGCTGCTTCTCCATGTTTAGTTCTGACTCTGGGGACAGAAAGCTGACCAGTCCCTGAAGACCTGAGAGATCTGGATGGTTCATCATTTAGCAGATCAGAAATGTATTTTGGGCCTAAACCATTCAGTGCTTTATAAACCAGCAGCAATATTTTGAATCTATTCTTTGACACACAGGAAGCCAGTGTAAAGACTTCAGAACAGGAGTGATGTGATCCACTTTCTTAGTGTTAGTGAGGACTCGAGCAGCGGCGTTCTGAATCAGCTGCAGCTTTCTAATAGATGTTTTAGTGAGACCTGTGAAGACACCATTGCAGTAGTCCAGTCTACTGAAGATAAAGGCATGGACAAGTTTTTCCAAATCCTGCTGTGACATTATGGTGATGGAGACGGGGGAGATGGTGCGCGTCTCTGCGGTGATTTTGGTGGGCGTCGTTGAGGAGCGGGGGTAAAGGACATGCTGCCAGCCCTGCGTATCGCCTTAGTTTGGTCTTTGAACTCCAGGAAGGAATCGGTGCCAACCCTCTGTATCTCCTTCGTGTGTTCAGCGATCTCCAGGAGGGTGGGCGAGGGTGAACGGAGAGTAGAGAGAGCTGTGGGGTGAAGGAAGAGTATCCTCAGAGGTGATAGGGGGGGTGAAGGGCGGTGGAGACTCCTCCATTTGTCTCCCATAATCAAGACTTTCCTCAGGCGGGTGCAGTGATACTTCTTCAGGGTTTTCTGCGCGATGTGTTGTGTCTTTCTCCTGTCCTTGGCAGAGGGAACAGATTGATGACGTAGGCAGTTGAATATGTTAGGAGTTAAATTGTTTATCTCTGACTTGTTCAGGCAAACTCCATTTGCCTTGAAAAGATGTCTGCGATGCCAGAAAAAGTTTAAATTGTCAATAAAATGGACAGAATGGTCAGTACAGGCAGTTGAAAGCCAGGTGTTCAGTGCAAACAGTCTGCTGAATCTCTCCACTCCTCTTCTGACTGGCGGTAGAGGGCCACTGATGAACACCTCTGCATTTAGAGAGCTGGCAGTTTCCAACACACATTTAAAGTCTTCTTTCAGCACTTCTGACTGTTGTTTCATAACATCATTTGTTCCAGTCAGATGTTCTGCCCCAATATGCAGGATCTTCTCAGCCAAGTCAGAGACTGTATCCTTGGGAAAACAGAGTACTTTGGTGTTGTTCTTACTACACAGACCTTTTACATCTCTTACAGCAGAGTCACCCACAATCAGAGTTTCAGGCCCAGTCGTTAGCTTTCCTCTAGCCTTTTACTTTTGGAGCAGCTATTGGTCCTTACCCTGCTGTGTGAAGAGGACGGGTTATCCAGGTCACCAGATCTCCGGTTCTGTGTCAGCGGAGAGCGTATCTGTTCTGGATTGGCACACTCTGTGGTTTAGATGGTGACAGATCCCTCGCCATGAAACACGGTGTTGTCCTAATTCAATGGGAAATCGTCCAAACAGCACCAGACTTCCTATGATGGCTAATGGTCCGGCCCTCAACACCTCAATATGACAATAGTGCGTTTTCCTCAAAAGCTGTTGCCATGGCAACACACCCCTCGCCGTTAAGCACGATATTGCTATAAGTCCTGTGTAAATGGTCAAAAACTGTTCAAATGTCACATGTGTGTTAACGGTACAGCCCTCAAGACACATATGTGTCCATTTTGAGATTTCGTCAAATGTCGTTGCTATGGTAACAAAATGGTCGCCGTGAAATACGGTTTTCTCATAACTCCAGTTATCATGCTCCAAAAGGCACTGAACTTCACAGGTTTGATAACGATGCAGCCCTCAACACAACTAAGCATATTATGGGGTGTCATCAAATGCCGTTGCCATGGCGACAGATCACCCGCCATCAAACACAATGTTTGTGTTACTGCTGTAACTCAAAAAAATTCCCACGTTTGCCAACGGCCGAGTCCTCGAGACACCTAGACACACACGTCGACGTGCGGACAACAGCCTGCGGAACGTCGAAGACCCGCTCAACGCTGCTTGCAGCTTTAATTATAATAGTTTTGGGAAATGTTTGTGTTGCAGCAGCATAACAAGAAAAACAAAATATAAGTTATTATATATACAAAAGTATGTGATGGATGGAATTTTAAATTGAATATAAATGTAAAATGTACATGTGATTTGATGTCCAAGAGAAGCTATGGAGCAGAGAGTTCTCTGCCAGCCAGAGGTGATTTGTTATTATATATGTCAAACTGATTTCCCTGACTACAATCTTTAGTCACATGGTGAAATGTTATGCTGCTTGTACTAATTAGACTTATCATATAAGCCACACAGGTTTTAATAGGATGTATTCATTATCTTTACTTATGTTGCGGTCTTTTCAGCAGTGCCATCTCTAAAACGGCGATACACTACCCATCATTTACATTTCACCGTGACATGGACAACAATGTAACGTCAGCTTACCTAATAGCACGAATCCAGACTCTCCTTTGGAAAACATTGGCCGGGAAACGATAGAACGAGCACGTTTCATGCGAAGACCTGTGGCTGCAACCCGGAGCAAAGCAACAAACCATTGCGTAGCTAACTAGTAGCACTAGTTTTAGCTAACGTTGGCTAACGAAACGAATTGCCGAGTAAACTTGGAAAACACTGGTAATTAATTATTCTATAATTTGTAAAACTACGGTGTTAAAAACGACAATTTCAAAAATACAGATTCTAATTGTCAGATATAGATAACATTGATTTGAGTTTCATCTTCCCTCAGGTAAAGGCCGCTGCTGAGGAGAAAGCAGGCAAGAAATATGAGGTTTTCAAAGCCAAGAGCTACACCGCTCAGGTTGTGGCTGGGACCAACTACTTCATCAAGGTAATTATCATTTACAAAGAAAACATTATTGCCCGGAAACCACTTTTACTTAGTAGCAAACATCAAGTGAGATTAAAGCGATCATAAACAGAGGTGGGAGAAATACTCAGATCTTGTACTTAAGTGAAAGTGGAAGTACCAGCGTGTATACATACTCTGTTACAAGTAAAAGTCCTGCATTCAAAATGTACAGAAGTATAGTTAAATTACCAAAAGTAGTCATTGTGCAGATTGGCCCATTTCAGAATAATATATATATATGATATGTTTTATAATGATTGATCATGAAAGTGTTCTCAAAGCTGGTGAAGGTGCAGCTAGTCTGAATGACTTTGTAGACTGCAGGGTAGCTGGTGGATTCACTCCAGGTGGAACTAAAGTCTGATTTAACACTTGATTATATTTCACATCATTCATCCACATCTGTGAAGTAACTAAAGGTATTAAATACATGTAGTGGAGTAAAAGTACACCATTAACCTCTGAATTGTAGTGGAGTAGAAGTACAAAGTAGCATAGAATGGAAATACTCAAGGAATGTACAAGTACCTCACAATTGTTTAAGTAGTACTTGAGTAAATGTACTTAGTCAGTCAATCTTTGATTTAGACGATTTAGCTGTGAGTTTCTCCAACCTACGAGATAGAAAGAGATGAATATCAGGATTGTTGTACAGCTGGTTCTTGTGCCTCCTTTTTGCCAAGATCTCATAACGTTCTACTTTCACTTTCTTGCAGGTCCATGTTGGAGAAGAGGATCACGTTCACCTGCGTGTTTGGGCACAGCTCCCACATCAGGGATCAGGGACAGAACTGATTGCCATTCAGCAAGGAAAGAGCCACTGCGACCCGATTGAGTACTTCTAATAAGATCCTAAATAAAACAACGCATCAGTGCCTACGGCTGCTCTTATCACAGTTATAATCAAATCCTGGCTTAGTCTATAAAACAATGCAGTTCCCATTCCTCACTTTTTTTAATCTTAATACTGTATTAATCAGGATACATGCAACTATTTTGTATAAAGTGAATTAATAAATGAACCAGATTCTTTTCTGAAATGTGAAGTGTTGTCTTTCTTTCTGTGGGATCTGAATTGTGAAATCGCTGCGGGGTCCAAGGTGTGTCTCCGACTCTCAGGTATTGTGAATTAAAAAGGGTTGGGCAAAGACACAATGAAAACAAACTGCAGGCCATTCGTTACTGGATGATCATGTTTATCATTTTAAATCAGTTTGACAAACATCAGATTTATTCACTATCTGTGTGTCCTGATGATTTTGCATTCATACTTTAAGAAGATTGCCTTTTTATTGGGATGTACTGCCAGTATAATGGTGTCAGTGTACACTGTGTATTATTAAGTCCTCCAACTCAGACGACCAAATGGGCCGATTGTTCAGGCCCTTATTACGACCAAATATGTCGTTTGTTCAAGCGCTTAATACGTCCTATAATTACGTTTTAAAGTTTTCGCCCTCCAGTGCTCCCGTTGAATGCAAACGTTACAGATGGTCGTTTATTCACAAATAACCCTCTCTGTAAAATCCTAAATTGTAGGATAGTTTGGCCATTAAAACGTTTTTTGATTAGATTTCTAGCGAGAAGTGTATATTGTACTTTTAGAATCCACGTCCAGTCGATATGTAGGATCTATAGTTTGATAGATATTACAAAGATGATTTGAGATTTCGTCAGGAGAACGTGTATATGCAGCAAGCTTCCACGTAAAGTTACGGGTTGAAAACAGTATTTCCGGTCTCGCCGTTTTCATAATAAAACCAATGATCAAATGATTTAACAGTGATATCTGCAGTACTCATCCACTAAAAAACATCAGTTTATCCTAGTTAATTATACGACATTAATTGGTTTAAATTGTGTACAATGCTTTTGTGTTTTTCCCATAGGTTTTTCTCTTTCGATTCTGAGAGACACCTTTCTTTTTTCAGAGGTTTTGATTGGCTAAAATCACGCCGCAATGCACGTCGGGATATGGTGCTTATGTGATATGAAATCGGAAAACATTTTTAAAAAATAAAATACTTTATTTCCGAGTGTTCTTGCTTTTCTCTTTGAAAGTCATCACATAATGGCATTGTAATACACGGTTCGGCTGCATTAAATATTACATATCTGCCGAAGATATTTATTTATAGAGCCCTGATCAGACGACCTTTTGACAAACTGGAAGAGATGCCGCCAAAACTGAATACTTGACGTGGCTCATAAATATATCAACAATTAAACAACATCTTCCATTTCTTTTCACACAATACGTCTTCTTGCAGTATCAACACTAATTCGGCTGACTTTTATATTTGATCCAATTAGTAGATCGTCTGTATTTACACCATAACGGTGCACAGCTGATAGAAAGGGACTTTTTTGTAGTTTTTAAAGATATTACTGATTTTCTGAACTATCTTTCCAACTCCTCATGCAGTTGACTGTTACAGGTCTATACAGGCTCATGGTACAATGCATAAGCTTCACATCGAGAGACTGAAACTGTATTTTCCTTTACCGTTCTGTTTTAAACTCACAATATTATGTTTACTAGACCACTGGTATTTTAAATCGCACCTCCTAGTGGTTAAAGCACGTTATTGAATTTAGTTGTTGAATAAGTTATATTTGATGAAAACATTTAAATATTAAGAGTAGCCTACATACAAAATAGGGGTCAATGATAGAAATATAGAATAGAAAATATCAAGAAGATACTGTAGTGATCTCTACAATAAAACAGTTTAGTGCAGGACGTCCAAAGATATTAACAGGAGGATGTGCAAAACAGACAAACTGATAAGTCTGATTTAAGGGTTGTTTATATTTCACATCATTAATCAGAATCTGCAAAGAAACAAAAATAAATGTAGTAGAGTAAAAATACCAGGTTAACCTCTGAAGTGGAGTCGAACATAGCAAAACAAAAACATTTCCCAACTTGGGATCAATAAAGTATATCTTATCTTATCTTAAGATGATCGATGGCTACTGCCATATTTGCTAAATGTGCATCTGAACTTTGAGGAGTGCATGTTTCAGGCTTATCAATGAACAACAGGAGGGGTCACAGACATAAGACCAGCTGTTCAATAAAGCTCTTCTGACCTTAGCTGTCATGTGGGTATATTAATGCTGCCCATTATGGACACAAGCAATTTTCACCCATGTATTAATGATATGTTTTAAATTTGATAACACCACTGTGTTTCGTATCCCCTAAACCAGTGGTTCCCAAACTGTTTGTGCCCAAGGCACACCAAAGGACAAGTACAAATCTCAAGGCACACCTATTGTGCAAAATAGCCCTTATAACACGTGTTATCACTCATATAATGTAAAATATCTGTAAATGTGCATAATTTGTTACTAATGCCAAATAAAATGTGACAAAGACAACTATATTACTCATGAAATATTTAATAACGAAATATTTCAGAAATATTTGAAACTTTATCAAAATAGGCTTCATCAAAGCAGCAACACACTCATTTAAAATGAGGCAAAGGAAACTCAGCAGAAATTCAGCACAGAGAACTGTCAATGCAAGGAAGCTGCACTGTCCGTGGCCCTGAACTACAAATGATAAATGTAACATTTCAGCATTGAAAATAAATAATAATAATAAAATAAATAATAAATGTGCTATTATAAATATTTTGCCGACTTAAAAATTAGTGAGATACATGAGCCTGTCGGGTTGCGCAGATCTTTTTAATCCTTGGTGGCACTGAGGAGAGGGCCACTCGCAAGTCCTGTTCAACAGAGAGCCGTGACCTCCTGTTGTTCTTCATGTAAACCAGAGTAGAGAACGCCAACTCACACAGGTAGGTAGTGGGAAAAAGAAGAAGTTGCTCAATCGCGTGGTGGGAGATGCTTGGGTACTCCGATGCAGAAGCCAACCAAAACTGATCCAGTGGGAGCTCACTAAATTTGAGTTTCAGTGTGCGGTCCTCACGGAGCTCTGCGCACTCCTCTCTCTCTTTCATAATGAGCTTTTCTGTTGAGGATTCCTGGTGGAATGGGTCTCGGATCCAGTCATAGTCCTCGATGTCAGCCACACGTGGAAAATAGCTCTCAAACCTCTCTTTTAAGGTCTGAATGTGTTCGGCATATACAGCGCGCTCCCTAGCTGCCTGCGGCGCAGCTGATGCCAGCGGGAACATGTCCATGGAGCCCTTTTCCAAAGCCTCTTGCCACAGGATAAGTTTTCCCATAAACCCCCGAATCTTGTCTGTGGATGATAAAATGTTTTCATTCCTGTCCTGAAGCTTGGCGTTTAACTCATTGAGATGCCCAAATATCTCTGCGAGGTAAGCCAGCCTGGCCCACCACCTCTCATCCGCGAGCTTGTCTTTATGTGGGACAGCGTGTTCATGTGAAAACTCCAAAAGCTCTTCCCGAAGCTCATAAAGACGGGATAGGACTTTCCCCCGTGACAGCCAACGTACCTCTGTGTGGAGGATCAGGCTTTGGTGGTCAGCTCCCATCTCGGCGCACAGCTGGGAGAAGAGGCGAGATTTCAGGGGCCTTGATTTGATGAAATTCACCATCTGCACAGCCTGATTCAGCACCTCAGTCAACTCCGGGGGCATGGTTTTGGCAACTAATGCCTCTCGATGCAAAATGCAGTGGTTTGTTACGATATGTGGGTTTTGTGCTCTCACCTTAGCATTAAATCCTTTCACTCTCCCCGTCATGTTTGCCGCACCATCTGTGCAAAGACCGACGCACATATTCCAGGTCAGACTGTTCTCTTTTCAATAGTTATTAGTTTCCCTGAATATTGCTTCTCCCGTAGTATGGCTTTCCATTTCTTTGCAGAAGAAAAACGTCTCTTTGATAGAGTCAGCATCAACATATCTGACATTTGCCAGAAGTTGGGCAGCCCCACTTATGTCAGTAGATTCCTCTATTTGTAGGGAAAATCTGCCGCTCGCCTGCAGTTTCTCTGTCAAATGTTGCTCAATGTCTTCTGACATGTCGTCGATTCTTCTTTTAATTGTATTATCAGACGACGGCACTTTGGATAGCTCATTTGCGGCATCTGGACCCAGCATGATACCTACAATTTTTTTGCAAGCTGGGAGGATGAGTGTCTCCGCTATTGTGTGAGGTTTTTTCTGCTTTGCAATGAGCTCCGCTAGCATGTAACTAGCCTCCATTGCCTTTTCAGACACTTTCACACAATCCAACAAACGGTCTTGCTGCCTCTGGTTCAGATCCCGCGCTCTTTTGAAGTAGGCCAAGTTTCTCTGAACATGGAAGGGATGTTTGCTTTCCAAGTGCCTCTTCAGCTTGCTTGGAACCATGTTCGCATTAGCTAACTTCTGCCGACAGACGACGCACTCGGGCTGAGGATTTTTGACATTCCCGGTCCAACTGAAGCCATAAGACAGGTAACTTTCATGATACGACATGTCTGCTGACAGTTTTTTTCCTCTTTTCTTTCGGTGGTGGGTTGTCGGCAGTCTCTGCACTGGTGGTTGGTGGTTTTCTCAGCACAAGAAAGCGCTCCATTTTCCCTCTTGTGTGTTTCTCTGTTTTAATGTTGTCCTTCAGCCGTTGATGTGTCACGGTCTTATAATTCCCACCTGTGCAACTGCGTTAACAGCGAAATATGGGGTTCTGTGAGGATTTTTTTTTAAAGAATTGTTTTTAGGCATAGAGTTTGCCTCTGTATTATGAAATTAGTGCATACAAAGTACTGATATAGTAAATAAAAAAATTATTATTTTTGTGTAGTGTATATTGCAATAATAACATATGGTTGTCACAAAATCCCACGGCACACCTGGACTTGCCTCACGGCACACCAGTGTGCCGCGGCACACCGTTTGGGAACCACTGCCCTAAACCTCCAGGGATGTATACAGTTTAATACTGGCAACTTCTAATTGTGGGAAATACGAAAACGTCTTTTAAAACTACATTTCCCAGTAGAGACGTGCCATAGAACATGTTGCGAGACACACAATAGCCAGCAAGTCTAATTCTGGGGGGGAGGGCCGGGCTGGACCCGTCCAAGTCCAGTTTTGGATAGTCTGGCGTGGTTCCATTCCATTTCAAAGAGCTGTTTGACACTCGGCGTAACCTTGTCGCACTGCCACTCCAGCAACATCCAATCACAGAGCTTGAGGGCTAATCACGGGGTTTGTAAAGCAAGGCGGATGTTGTAGTCCCAAACGATAGCTGGGGATTCTGGGTAGTGTAGTGTCTTCGGAAACTCTGTAGTGTCTAAACTCCTAAAAAACTATTTGTTTCTCTGAATCGAAGGTTAAAAACACAAAAGCGTTGTACACAATTTAAACCAATCAATATTGTGTAATTAACAAGGATAAACTGATGTTTTTTAGTGGATGAGTAATGGAGATATCACTGTGTAATCATTTGACATTGTGGGGAATACTTCCGGTTTTATTATGAAAACTTCGAGACCGGAAATACTGTTTTCACCCACGCTAACTTTACATGGAAGCTGCCCCATATACAGTACACGTTCTCCTGGCGAGACCTCAAATCATCTTCGTATATCTATCAAACTGTAGATCCTACACATCCACTGGACGTAGATTATAAAAGTACAATATACACTTCTCGCTAGAAATCTAATAAAAAAGCATTTTAATCGCCAAACTATTCCACAATTTAGGATTTTCCAGAGAGGGTTATTTGTGGATAAACGACCCTCCGGAGCGTTTGCAATCGACAGGAGCATGTTGTTTCTTACATGACCACTAGAGGTGCTACACTTTAAAACGTGACTCTGGGTCGTATTTAGCTGCTGAACAATCGACCTATATGGTCGTTTTTTGTAGGAGGACAGGCTGGTATTATTTACTCCTAAAGTCCTCATCTCAAAGTTTACTGAAAGGAGGATAAGCAGAAACAGTTGACACTATCACAGCATTTGGAAAACAGTGAGTGGAAAAAGTAATAAACTGACATGTCAATACGTGTTTGACCTCTGTACCCTACTGCTGTATACGGAAACATCACTTCTAATATATCAAAAAGGTTTATAGGTTTTAAAATGGTTCTCATGAGGGTTCTTACAACCACAAACGCCATTGGACTCCTTTGTTTACTTCCGGAACATAGTGACATCACTATGAAATACTCACACTCCTATTGGCTAGCGCTCCAACACATTGTACGTGATTGGCTAAGTGGCGGGACATCTCTAAGCGGTTGACCAATCACAACAGAGCCGGCCAGCTAACCAATCAGAGCAGACTGGGCTCTGGTTTCAGACAGAGGGTGAAAAGAGGTGCTGCAGCACAGGCAGTATGAGAGAAATAAAGAGCTTTTTGAACATTAAAGCATGGAGACATGTAGAGACACTACATACTGATATACACCTGAACATCAGCAAGAGAGGACTCTTTAAAGTAGAGACACTACATACTGATATACACCTGAACATCAGCAGGAGAGGACTCTTTAAAGTAGAGACACTACATACTGATATACACCTGAACATCAGCAGGAGAGGACTCTTTAAAGTAGAGACACTACATACTGATATACACCTGAACATCAGCAGGAGAGGACGCTTTAAAGTAGAGACACTACAAACTGATATGTACACCTGAACATCAGCAGGAGAGGACTCTTTAAAGTAGAGACACTACATACTGATATACATCTGAACATCAGCAGGAGAGGACTCTTTAAAGTAGAGACACTACATACTGATATACACCTGAACATCAGCAGGAGAGTACTCTTTAAAGTAGAGACAGTACATACTGATATGTACACCTGAACATGAGCAGGAGAGGACTCTTTAAAGTAGAGACACTACATACCGATATACACCTGACCATCAGCAGGAGAGGACTCTTTAAAGTAGAGACACTACGTACTGATATACACCTGAACATCAGCAGGAGAGGACTCTTTAAAGTAGAGACACTACATACTGATATACACCTGAACATCAGCAGGAGAGGACTCTTTACAGTAGAGACACTACATACTGATATACACCTGAACATCAGCAGGAGAGGACTCTTTAAAGTAGAGACACTACGTACTGATATACACCTGAACATCAGCAGGAGAGGACTCTTTAAAGTAGAGACACTACGTACTGATATACACCTGAACATCAGCAGGAGAGGACTCTTTAAAGTAGAGACACTACATACTGACATACACCTGAATATCATCAGGAGAGGACTCTTTAAAGTAGAGACACTACATACTGATATACACCTGAACATCAGCAGGAGAGGACTCTTTAAAGTAGAGACACTACATACTGACATACACCTGAACATCAGCAGGAGAGGACTCTTTAAAGTAGAGTCCTA
>NW_027262238.1:0-32500 GCF_902827115.2 Pseudochaenichthys georgianus | reverse complement strand
AAACCACGGTGAACAATAGTCAAACATGAACGAACAAGCTGATGAGCCGCTTTGGTCGGCCCCGTGGATGGGACATTTTGTTTTAAAAGACGGACGGATGGAAACGTCGACAAGAGCCGCAGCACATCAAGCCTAAAGTATCACCTCAATGCAAAGCATGTAGCAGCTAGCATGTAGCAGCTAGCATGTAGCAGCTAGCATGTAGCAGCTAGCATGTAGCAGCTAGCATGTAGCAGCTAGCATGTAGCAGCTAGCATGTAGCAGCTAGCATGTAGCAGCTAGCGTGTAGCAGCTAGCGTGTAGCAGCTAGCGTGTAGCAGCTAGCGTGGACGTTAGCCCGACTCCGAGTGCAGGGAACCACGCCCTGACCCAACCCACACTCAACCAGACGACTGGGTTCAGGGCCAGGATGAGTCAGTCCACGTCTGAGAGAATAACCAGCTCCCTGCTCACTGACTGCACTCGACTGTCGACCACCTGGAGTAACATCCATGTGGAAACTGCTTCTCACTGTTCTCAGGTCAGATATGTATATTTGATTAAAAATGCGATTAATTTCGATTAATTAATTACAAAGCCTCTAATTAATTAGATTATTTTTTTAATCGAGTCCCGGCTCTAATATATATACTTCCACCTCTAACCCTTCCGCGTGGCTGCTGTACTGGAGGTGTGTATTTTCTGATTTCCACTTTTATTTGCTTCTTAATTATATTAATACATATCGTTGGCTCTTTACTTGCTGGGACACACGTACATGTTGTCCCTCAGTTGGGACACACGTACATGTTGTCCCTCAGTTGGGACACACGCACATGTTGTCCCTCAGTTGGGACACACGCACATGTTGTCCCTCAGTTGGGACACACGCACATGTTGTCCCTCAGTTGGGACACACGTACATGTTGTCCCTCAGTTGGGACACACGTACATGTTGTCCCTCAGTTGGGACACACGCACATGTTGTCCCTCAGTTGGGACACACGCACATGTTGTCCCTCAGTTGGGACACACGCACATGTTGTCCCTCAGTTGGGACACACGTACATGTTGTCCCTCAGTTGGGACACACGCACATGTTGTCCCTCAGTTGGGACACACGCACATGTTGTCCCTCAGTTGGGACACACGCACATGTTGTCCCTCAGTTGGGACACACGTACATGTTGTCCCTCAGTTGGGACACACGTACATGTTGTCCCTCAGTTGGGACACACGCACATGTTGTCCCTCAGTTGGGACACACGCACATGTTGTCCCTCAGTTGGGACACACGCACATGTTGTCCCTCAGTTGGGACACACGCACATGTTGTCCCTCAGTTGGGACACACGTACATGTTGTCCCTCAGTTGGGACACACGCACATGTTGTCCCTCAGTTGGGACACACGCACATGTTGTCCCTCAGTTGGGACACACGCACATGTTGTCCCTCAGTTGGGACACACGCACATGTTGTCCCTCAGTTGGGACACACGTACATATAATAAAGGTCTCCGTTTGCGTGTAATAGATATATATCGTGATCCTGTCTTTTAAGTCCGTGTTTGATCACAGAGTGAAAGCAAAAGTGCATCAGTGTGTGAGCCATAGAACAAGCTACAAGTGTGTGTGTGTGTGTGTGTGTGTGTGTGTGTGTGTGTGTGTGTGACCTTCTTCAGTGGGTTTCACTGCGACCATCATGCCCTAAATAGAGTGTGTTTACCGGACTCTGTGCCACAACTGCTGCTGAGAGACAATCATCTCTAGAGACCGTCTCTGTTATCTGCTCTACAGAGGGACAGAGAGACAGTCTCTGTTATCTGCTCTACAGAGGGACAGAGAGACAGTCTCTGTTATCTGCTCTATAGATGGACAGAGAGACAGAGGGACAGATGGACAGTCTCTGTTATCTGCTCTACAGAGGGACAGAGAGACAGTCTCTGTTATCTGCTCTATAGATGGACAGAGAGACAGAGGGACAGATGGACAGTCTCTGTTATCTGCTCTACAGAGGGACAGAGAGACAGTCTCTGTTATCTGCTCTATAGATGGACAGAGGGACAGAGAGACAGTCTCTGTTATCTGCTCTACAGAGGGACAGAGAGACAGTCTCTGTTATCTGCTCTATAGATGGACAGAGAGACAGAGGGACAGATGGACAGTCTCTGTTATCTGCTCTACAGAGGGACAGAGAGACAGAGGGACAGAGAGACAGAGGGACAGAGAGACAGTCTCTGTTATCTGCTCTATAGATGGACAGAGAGACAGAGGGACAGAGAGACAGAGGGACTGTAGGAGCCAAACGTTGATTTATTATTTGTATTATTTAATCATTTAATGTATGTAATGGAGTATAATTGATTGGTGTCAAGTGATCATGATCCGCAGCCACGGCTGGGCAGGGCGGCTGATTGGTGCTGTGATTGCCTCAGCTGGTTAAAAGAGTCCTGCTGATGATACTCTGTGTGCTAGTTTTTTTGACCGCTGCATTGCACTGCAGAGAAGGATAACTTGGAAATAAATATACCAAAAGAAACGTGACTCTGAGTGATGTGTGAGCGCGTCGGCCAGGCGCTAAAACCAAAGCACAAAAGGAGCTTAAGAAACGTGGAGAGAAGGCTCTTTTAGGGACAGTCTCTGTTATCTGCTCTACAGAGGGACAGAGAGACAGAGGGACAGATGGACAGTCTCTGTGATCTGCTCTACAGAGGGACAGAGAGACAGAGGGACAGAGAGACAGATGGACAGAGAGACAGATGGACAGAGGGACAGAGAGACAGATGGACAGAGAGACAGTCTCTGTTATCTGCTCTACAGAGGGACAGAGAGACAGAGGGACCGTCTCTGTTATCTGCTCTACAGAGGGACAGAGAGACAGAGGGACAGTCTCTGTTATCTGCTCTACAGAGAGACAGAGGGACAGAGAGACAGTCTCTGTTATCTGCTCTATAGATGGACAGAGAGACAGAGGGACAGTCTCTGTTATCTGCTCTACAGAGGGACAGAGAGACAGATGGACAGTCTCTGTTATCTGCTCTACAGAGGGACAGAGAGACAGTCTCTGTTATCTGCTCTACAGAGGGACAGAGAGACAGAGGGACAGTCTCTGTTATCTGCTCTAATTTCTGTAAGAAATCTAAACTCTATTTCGACTTTTTTCAAAATAATTCTCAAATGTATGTTTTATTCAGAAACTCAGATTCTTATTCTGAACATTTTAAAATTCAGATTTTATTCACAGAAACTAAAAAGTATGTATTTTTTCCAGAAAATCTCAAAATTCAGATTTTATTTTTGGAAATTCTCAAAATGTCTCAGATTCTGATCGTCTGAGGTTAAAGCATAGAGAACTCTTTTTGACTCCACCCTCACGGTAATGGTGGACGGACCCGAGGTGAAAGCGTGGCATGAATATACACCCTGTGAGAGACATTCAGTCTTACCCCCGCTTTGCCTCTGAGCGCTCTTCGCTCTCCTCCTCTCTGAACCTCCTCCTGATCCTCCAGGAGCCTCTGGAAGCTGCTCTGGTCCTCTGAGCTCGGGTCCTTACTGTAGTCCCGCCCCTCGAAGAAGTACATGTGGTCTGCAGGTGAACAGGCGTATTCATCATCATCATCATCATCATCATCATCATCATCATCATCATCATCATCATCATGTATCAGGTCACTTGTTAGACGCTTTTATCCAAAGCGACTTACATACTCAGTACTGTGGACAATCCCCACAGGAGCACTTTGGGGTCTGACACAGTGGGGTTTGAACCTGATCCGAACACCAACGCCCCACCCACTGCACCACACGCTACTCGATCTACTCGTGCTCAGAAAAACAGATGATATCAGGCTTGCAAACTCTCTGCTTTAAATCATGTGTAAATTACATTTAAGACATTTTATTGAATTTTAGAATTTCGAAATATTTTATTTATTTATTAAATCATTTCAAATGTAATTAATGCCTTGTTTATTTTTCTTCTTGAACTATTTTATTTATATTTTTACTGTATTTTAAGTTAATTACATTTTTCAATTTGTATTTCTTCTCGCACGATTTTATTTGTATTTCAGTCTATTTACATTTTTACTTAATTTAAATTTCATTTGATTTGTGTTTTATTCTATTTGTACTTATTTTAATATTTTATTTTAATATTTATGCAACTTCATTAGCTTTTATTATCCCTAAGTTTATTGAATGAAGCTTTGTTTCATAAAGAATACACAAATATTTTAATAATTTAATCTGTACGTTTGCAGGCTGTGAACCAAACGTAAAACAGATTGCTTACACGCCAGAAGAAAGCAGTAAAAGCAGGTTAAATATTCTGCACATACAAACAGAGAGATATAAGAAATAAAACCTACTCTGCTTGTCCTCTTCCTCCTCCTCCTCTTCCTCCTCCTCCTCTCTGACGTTACTGAAGTCTTCCTCCGCCCACCGACCCTGACGAGACGGACCGAGGATCTTCTCCAGTTTCACTTCCTGCACCGAGCTCTCCTCCGACGACAGCAGCTTATCTACCCCGAACTTCAAGATCTCGCTGAGCTGCAGGAAACCCCAGAGAGACGAGAACACAGATAAGAACCGAGAGGAAGCGGAGACGCCGGTTCAGAGAAACACATCATGCACAGCACAGCAGTGTTCTCCCTTCACCCCGGGCATGGCGGCCGGTCGAGTAAACACATGTAGCAGCTAATGTTCAAGTCTTTATCACCGTGCGCTCGGCAGCTTCAGTGCAGATATGGAAAACTGAAGTCCTCCTCCAACAGAGCAACATGTATATAAAAAGGACATAAGACAAATAAATAGTACAAGAGAATGTTTAAATAAGTATCTAGGTATCCCTGCCCTGATGCCAAAGGAACTGCTCACTGAATATGTGTCACTAAGCATTCATCCTGTGCTCTCCAAGTATATTAAAATGAATATTAACATCCTCCATGCTGCTCCAGACGGGAGACAACGGGAAACTAAGTTAACTTCTTTCTGCAGATGTGAGCGTCCTTAACAACGGTCAACAAGTCCTTGACAGCGGTCTGTACTACTGGTGTTCTGAATTCACCAATCAGAATCGAGTATTCAACTAAACTATGTAATAATCATAAATAATATATCATGCAACGATCAGTCGACTAATCGCCTAAATTGACGACTAGAAGAATCTTCAGTGGAGGGCAGCGCTAGTCCTCCGTGGATCCTGGTGCCGCCTGTGTGTCGTGTGATGTGCGCATGCTGTTATTGACCTTTAGCCCTGCCGCCGCTGACTGGGCCTGGTCCATCAGAGAGAAGCGCCCCTCTTCTATCACCGTGTTGGTGAGCTGCAGCTTGGAAACCGCTCGAGAATACATGATGTCCTCCACCGTGTCTCTGGCCAGGAGCCGGATCACCTTCACCGGCCTGGAGGCAGACACGGACAAGTCAACTTCATTGTGAATGCTTCAGCTCGTGTGGACAGACAGATGTTAAAGGGCTTCTGCAGCTATAGGGTGCTGCAGGTGCTGCAGGTGCTGCTCCCTGCTCCAATGGGATTTCTCCATTGGCTTTAGTTTCAATATTGCAATGTATGACTATAAAATCTCTGCAACAAAAAAACAACAATTCTTATTAATTTGCTTGTTTTTCTTCTTCTTTGAAATAAAAACTTTAATCTCGAGATTTAATCTTTAAGATTTAAGATTTAATCTTCTTGGATACTGCCCCCTCATTGTTTTAACCTTTAATTGCCCTCCTACACCGTTGTATGATTCTGTAATGCAGCCTGCTTGACATAATTATATTAGTAAATAAAAGTATTTCATTAAGAAAAGTATTTTTAAAGATTTTATAAGCAAATGACTTTTATAATTCAAAAGAAAAATATTTGTTCGAATTAAAACATTTAAAAAATATAATAAAAAATATATAACTGTTTTGTTCTATATCCTTTGTGACGTGTTATACATGTGGTGCACCTGCTCTGCCCGATGCGGTGGCAGCGCGCCGCCGCCTGCAGGTCGTTCTGAGGGTTGAAGTCACTGTCCATGAAAATGACCGTGTCGGCCGCCGTGAGGTTCAGGCCGACGCCCCCTGAAAACACATCGGACATTATTCACCTGCTTATTACCTCAAACTGTGACACGCTGCGACAGGAAGTCAGAGCGTGCATGCTGCAGCAGCTCTTATCAGAGTCATCTCCTTCCTCTTCTGCAGACTCAGAACCTGCAACGTCGGCTTATCGCACAATGACTGATATCTACAAACCGTCCCCACTGCTGTCTGAAGACGCACCGCTCCACCTGCTGCATCTAGACAGGAACTCAGTGCGACAGATGCAAACTGCCTCCATTGCAGAGGGGGAAGTAATAATAATAATACATTTTATTTTTAGGCGCCTTTCATGACACCCAAGGACACCGTACAATTTAAAAATAAAAAATAAAGAAAATAACTAAATAAAAAATAAATAAAATAAAAGCTAAGAGGCAACAGAACAAGATAAAAACACAAACAGGAAATCATGGAGGAGACAGTGAAGTGGACACAAATGAAACATATAATGTAGTAGTAGTACTTAAGTACATGTTTCTGGTATCAGTACTTTACTCCACTACTTATCGACCAATCAGAACTTTATTTAGCCTCCGTATTGTTTATGGTTGAATGTTGGCTGAGTGAGCCCTGAGTGGGAAAAGGCTGGGAACCGCTGACCTCGCGCTCCTCCTCCTCCTCACCTGCTTTCGTGCTCAGCAGGAACACGAAGATGTGTTTGCTGCTGAAGTTCTTCACCGCCAGATTCCTCTCCTCGCCGCGCACCGACCCGTCCAGACGCTCGTAGCTGAAACCTGAACTCAGAGGAGAAACATGTAAATACACATTCTGTTCATCTTTAGAGAGGAGAATCAGTACAGTGTGTTGACCTCTGAACTCCATGTAGTCCTGCAGGATGTCCAGCATCCTCGTCATCTGAGAGAACAGCAGCACCCTGTGGCCCCTACACACACGCGCACACACGTGCACACACACACACACACACACACACACACACACACACACACACACACACACACACACACACACACACACAGTCAGCAGGCAGTGAACATGGTGTGATATATAGTGAAGCAGGTAGATGTCTCACTCTCTCTGCAGGTGTGTCAGGATGCTGTCCAGCAGACACAGTTTCCCGCTCGCCTCCACCAGGTGTTCCCCCATCTCAAAGGGCTCCGGCTCCACCCCTGACCACAGAAACATGTTAAATAAGATCCTATAAATCTCTATGTCCTGCCTTCCTTCCTCTTATCTCTCACCATCGAACAGGTAGGGGTGGTCCACGCACTTCCTCAGGTTCATCAGGATGTTCATCAGACGGTTCCTGCTGCCCTGATCGCCTCCGAAAGCATCTGGAAACACACGGAGAGGCACGAGGAGGCAGAAAAACATCATTATGACCTGGTTAGCGTGAGGGAGGAAAGTGAGGGCGGGGTCGAGGACGATACCAAGGTTACGGACGGGAGTTGAGGGGTTGGCGATGGAGCCGTCGATGTTTAGAGAGAAATCATGGGTGGAGCGGGTTAGTGAGTTTGGGTCACAGTTTAGTTTCAGAAAGTTGTTTTGCATCCATGTTTTTTTAATGGCAGTTGGTGAGTTGGGAGTGGGTGGTTGTAGAAATAGTTTGTGTAGAGACGTAGAGTTGGGTGTCGAGTAGGTGTTGGCGGAGGATCTGTCCAAGTGGGAGGATCTAAATGATAAAAAAAAACAGGGGACCAAGTACAGAGCCCTGGGGGACGCCGTGAGTGACTGAAGCGGTGGGGGATTTGCAGTTGTTGATGGAAATGAATTGTTTTCTGCCAGAGAGATATGTTTTGAACCGGGCGAGGGCGATACCAGTGATGCCAATTAAGGACTGAAGGCGGGTGATGGGGATGGACTGGGTAATGGGGTCGAAGGTGGCGGTTACTTAGAAGATAACGTTTACTGAGAAGAATGCACTCAGTAGAGATAGTCCGATGAATGAGCCGGTAACTATATCAGCCATTAATAGCTTACTGCAGATACATTGGTGTATGTTGGAGGATACATGAGAAGAAATGACTGTAAAGAAACTCCAACTGGATTTGAGGTCATTCAGAAACAGGGACTAGACTAACATACACAAAATATATTCAGTGGTGTTGCACTTATTGCCAAAAACACAATAATCCTACTTAGATTTTCACATGGCTAATGAAAATTAAACTTCCTGCTGACTCATGCATATTCCCTTTAAGGATAAAATAACATGAGTTTTATCATGTTAAAATAAGGAAAAGTCAAAGGGCTGGAGCTCCAGTTGTGCGTCTCTGCATGAAATAGCAGTTTTTTAACATTTTAAACACAACCTCCCACTTTTGATTCCTTTAATCACCTTGTCTTGGCGTTTGGATATGAACACATATTAAAAAACATGTTGACATCCCAACTTGCATCATGTTTAAAAGTAGGTGCTTGTTCGAACGATTTCAAATCAACAATATTGTAATATTCTTCATATTAGTTGAATATTATGATGCATGTAAACAAAGTCAGTGTCAAAGTTGTAAAGTTTCCCAGATAGAAACTACAGAATAACCTGCTCCGTAAGTATATCGGTTGGAATATAAAATAAATAAGGGATTGGTAAAAGGGATGTTTGTATATTATGACTGTTAGATGATGAATCCTTCAATCAGAGTATTTAGCTCCCAGTATTGATACCACTACAGCCTCACCCAGGTCCTTCATCAGAAAGGCTTTGTAGTATTTCTTCTGCAGCGCCGACATGCCGTGATAAACCAGCAGCTCCGTCTTCTTGGGCAGATCCACGGCCACCTCGGCCTTCACTCTGCGCAGCAGGAAGGGCTCCAGCACGCCCTGCAGCGCAGAGGCTGGGGACAGGTCAAGGGTCAAGGTTACTTGTGCGCTATTTTCAGAACAGTTTCAATAGTTTATCCCAATGCAAAGTGGTGGAGACAAGTTCCCAGCGTCCCCAGTATAAATGACGCCGATGTGAGGGACACACCATGTGCCGGGTGTAGTTTAAAGAGGCCTGTTTGGACACGTATTCAAGCGTATAAGGGGCATAGGACGTTAACAAAAATAGGTTATAAAGGGTGTAATATTTCGTTTTAAAAAAATAAAAAAATGTCCAAGACAATTTATTTCGTGTTAAAGAATATCATTTTTAACCAGACAATATTTAAGTTTTAATTTTTTAAATCGTCATCATCGCTTTGAGCATTAGGAAAAGCACAAATCCCATGTATTATTATTATTATTATTATTAGCACTATACAAATCACATGTATTATTATTATTATCATTATTATTATTATTATTATTATCATTATCATTATTATTATCTTTGATCTTGGAGAATATCCAGGTCTTTTTTATTATGTATTTGTGACAATTTTTTTGTAAATGTACGACTTAAAATTACAAATATTTTACTTTTAAATGTGTGATTTTCTTTGTGTAAATATACTAAATAAATCTAAAAGAATACTTACTTTTTTAATTAACCACTTAAATCTTAAAGACTATATAATGTTTTTTTATATTTTCCCTCTCTAACCTTTCTTTTGTTCTACCTCTAAAAAATGTTTTGCACAAACACGAACAAGAAGAAGTCGTATCGTACCCAGAGCCGGCTGGTTTTGCACGTTGGCGTATTTGCTGCAGAAGTCGTCCGTCTCCTCGGCGCTGAAGACGGTCGGCTGGATGAAGCTCAGCAGGGAGTAGAGCTCCTGCAGGTTGTTCTGGATCGGAGTCCCCGTCAGAAGCACCCGGAAACCCACAGAGAACTACACCAGAAGATATAGATAAAATACAAAGTAGTATAATACGAGATAGTTCATACGCAGCTCAGTACCTGCGTCAGAGTTCTGTGCAGCAGTGAGTTGGCGTTCTTCAGTCTGTGAGCTTCATCCACGACCAGAACCTTCCACTTCCACCTGAGCAGAGGGGGAGATGTTGTGTTAGAAATATCAGGATGAAATCTATTTGTTGCAAGAAAACTGCTTTGTAATAAAGCCATTGTAGGGTTGGAAATAAATAGAAATACAGGCCAGAAAAGGAAAAAGCAGATTTTTCGAATTTGAAAGAAAAAAAGATATTAAAAAATGTATTAAAATGTTTTAGGACTTAATATTTAAACGTATAACCTCACATCATAATTAAGGTTATTACGCCTAGATTTGGACGTGATGTTTCCCACTTTAATCTGAGACTAAATCGAAATGATTGTTACTCAGAAAGCACTCACCGCTTTAGGAAGGAGGCGTCATTCATACACAGCTGCGAAGGGAAGCATTCAAAAGTCAGTTTGAAAACGTATTGGGTTGATTTTCTCTAACTGAGAGGTAGATATAATCCCCAGACCTCGTACGTGGTGAGCAGAACCTGGACGTGTTTGGTTTCTCTCTGGAGCTCAGCCCGTCTCTCTTTGTCTCCTTTGTAACACAACACAGCCAGAGAGGGAGCGAAGCTGCAAAGAAAACACACAAAACATGGACTTTAGATTCGGAATAAACCATAAACTATTTGGATCTGGATTCATCTCGTTGCATGCAAGGCGGCAAAGAGGCTTTTGGAGAAGTGTTTTAGGAATGTGGCTCATTCACAGGTAGTGTGATGAAGCGCTGAAAGATGTTCATGTTCTTATCATAGAAATGTATTTGTTTCCCCTTGCACAAAAGGGAGAATAAATAAAAACTGTATAAACATAAGAACGTCGGCCACATTGTACAATGTTACCGCCTCGTGCTGGGAATCACCAGGCGGTAACGATACGAGACTATCGCGATACTTAAGCTAGGGCTGCTCAAATATGGCAAAAATCATAATCCCGATTATTTGGGTCAATAATTGTAATTGCAATTATTAAATTCGATTATTCATTGACTTTATTGGGGTAATTTTTTTTTTAACAGTATGTTTTTAACAGTTGATTAACCTGGACTTTAAGAATAATTCAACTGAAAAAAAAAAAAAAAAGTATAAAAAAAAAGTAATAATAAAAAAATAACCGTTTTATTTCGATTACGTTGTTTTCGTAATCGTTGCAAGCCATAATCGTAATCGCGATTAAAATACGATTAATTGAGCGGCCCTAACTTAAGCCACGATATGATAGTATTGCGATTCTACAATATGCTAAGTATTGCGACACGATATATTGCGATATACATTTTCATACGAAACTCCTTGCGTCATATCCATGTCCGTCTTCCCTTCCTGGGTAAAATATCTAAAGTAATTCCATGATTTTTCAACCCAACTCTCTTTACCCATGAACACACAAGTGCAGTGGTTCCCAACCTGGGGGGCGCCAAAGATCGCAGGGGGGGGCGCCAGGTCTCAGATGATTTGAGGCCAAATATCATATATATTTTTTTTTTTACATATAATTGTAACGCAATACATGATTGTCACTAAAAGCCTTGTCTCTACATCACAATAAAATATAAAAAATTATTGATTAATTAATTTGAATACAAATTCAAGTTAGTATTAAAGGCATAAAAAGAGAGAAATGTATAATTCTTTCTATAGAAATGTTTCTTCTGCCCGTAAAGTGTCCAAACCGGGCTTGTCTGGATAAGCGCATTTTAAAACAGTCATTGTCCATGCCGGCTTCAGTTGGATTATTCGTCCCAGTTGCTCCGATCAGATCGGTCTCCTCGATTTTGATTATTTACGACTTTTGAATCCACATAAACACATCGGCAAAATCCGGCTTACTTTGAGCGTGTTTCAAACAGTTTAATCCCTTTGTGAATTGTTTCCACTTGCGCCGTCCTTTAGTTTCTCCATACAGCGGGAATCCAGAGGAATTCATCCTGAGTCCAATAGCCATCAAAGTCGCTCCAACAGCTCCTTGATTACGCTTTCATCCTCCTTTAACTACATGCTTCACATTCATCCAGTTTGTGACGGTAGTTGTAGCATTTTGAGACTTTTAAACTTTAATTACCGCTGCCCCCCCCCCCCCCGTGTGTGTGTGTGGGGGGGGGGGGGGGGGGGCGCAACTTCCAACCGGAGTCATTCGGGGGGCTCTTGGGGAAAAGGTTGGGAACCCCTGGTCTAGTGGATTGAAAAAGCAATTGTTACCAAAAACTTTCATTTGGATTTGCAATATGAATAGTTTAAATAATAAAATATCTATACTTGGCGTCCGTGTATCAAAGTATCTCCATACTCTGCTGTGTCACCTCTGCAGGCCTCGACTTGACGCTGCTGCTGTGACCGGACATTTTTCTTATTTAGGATCAATTGAGTAAATCTTATCTCATACTTAAACTTTATTTATTATATTAATGCACATCACATCATGCAAACAACATCTTTTTATTGTAAATCCTGCACATGTTGCACATTTCTGCTCCATGCTACCTCTTTTAAATCAATATACTGGCATATTTTATTATGTTTCACTGCACTCAGTTTCCTGCATGAGTACATTTTGTGGATTTTGTTTTTTTAATAGTTGTAATTCCTTCTGCGTCTCTGTATCGGGGCGTCAAACCCAAGCACACAGTGGCAACATTAAAAAATGGTACTAGTGGAGGGCCGGACTGGTTCAATGTTTATTGCAGAAATTATTGAAATGAACTTGTTGCACATATTAAACCTGGAACTAACAAAGCTTAAATTATTGCCTATAAAAACAACATTAAATAATCAGTTCATTCATTTCTCACGGCTCTATCTGCAGCTTCTCCAGAGTCACTTCTTATAGTACATTTCCCCACAGGCCAACAACAGCTTCAACTAAACTATTCCCTCAGAGAGAAACCAAACATGCCCTGCTGTCGTGAGAGGAAGAGCAGAAGGAAGCATCCTTTGAAGTCAGTGTGCTGCTCTGAGATGCTAGCTCAGATACTTGGCGTCTCATCAGGGTGCAAGGTCATCAATGTCTGGGCTCAGGCTCCGAGCGGAGGAGACCCTCAGGATGGAGGGAAGGTGTGAGAGCAATACACCGGAGGGCCAGATCTAATAGGAATTAGAAATTATCCTGCGGGCCGAAATTAGATCCACCACGGGCCTGATTTGGCCCCCGGGCCTCGAGTTGGACACGTGTGCTCTGTCTGCACCACTTCTACCAAAGGGAGTTCCTCGTATGTGTAACCCTACTCAAAATGATTCTGAAATGTGTATCTTGTAAAGTGGAAGTACCTCTGCAGCTCGTTCCTCCAGTTCTCCATGACGGACAGCGGACTCAGGACCAGAAAGGGGCCGCTCTGCCCGAGAGACCCGGACAGGAACACCAGCAGAGAGATGGTCTGCGGGGACAACATAGTATTATACTTTAATCACATGATTTAAATATATATATTTTAAATCACTTATCCGATCGGTTTTTAATCTTTGTAAAAATCACAATTTGATTTATTTATCGATTATGTAAGATTATGTATAATTCCAATCCTATGTTTTTGTTCCTGTATTAAAGCGCACCTTGTAACTTTACGGATAAACCTTAATATAGTTTACTGTCATCTTCTGCGTCTGCTCAGTCAGACGGCCAGCGTCCGCATCGGACCGCCGACATCGGACCGCCGACATCGGACCGCCGACATCGGACCGCCGACATCGGACCGCCGTCATCGGACCGCCGACATCGGACCGCCGACATCGGACCGCCGACATCGTGCCAGCGTCCGCATCGGACCGCAGACATCGTGCCAGCGTCCGCATCGGACCGCAGACATCGTGCCAGCGTCCGCATCGGACCGCCGACATCGTGCCAGCGTCCGCATCGGACCGCCGACATCGTGCCAGCGTCCGCATCGGACCGCAGACATCGTGCCAGCGTCCGCATCGGACCGCCGACATCGTGCCAGCGTCCGCATCGGACCGCCGACATCGTGCCAGCGTCCGCATCGGACCGCAGACATCGTGCCAGCGTCCGCATCGGACCGCCGACATCGTGCCAGCGTCCGCATCGGACCGCCGACATCGTGCCAGCGTCCGCATCGGACCGCCGACATCGTGCCAGCGTCCGCATCGGACCGCAGACATCGTGCCAGCGTCCGCATCGGACCGCCGACATCGTGCCAGCGTCCGCATCGGACCGCCGACATCGTGCCAGCGTCCGCATCGGACCGCAGACATCGTGCCAGCGTCCGCATCGGACCGCAGACATCGTGCCAGCGTCCGCATCGGACCGCCGACATCGGACCGCCGACATCGGACCGCCGACATCGGACCGCCGACATCGGACCGCCGACATCGGACCGCCGACATCGGACCGCCGACATCGTGCCAGCGTCCGCATCGGACCGCAGACATCGTACCAGCGTCCGCATCGGACCGCAGACATCGTGCCAGCGTCCGCATCGGACCGCCGACATCGTGCCAGCGTCCGCATCGGACCGCAGACATCGTGCGGACCGCCGACATCGGACCGCCGACATCGGACCGCCGACATCGGACCGCCGACATCGTGCCAGCGTCCGCATCGGACCACAGACATCGTGCCAGCGTCCGCATCGGACCGCAGACATCGTGCCAGCGTCCGTTAGGGTTGCCAGAAACTGACCTTGATCATAATCGATTATTCGGCCTTTCCCCCCCCCCCCCCCCCCCCGCGGGAGAAAAAAAAAAAATTCTGACAAAAGGAATTCCGTTGTTTTCTTTACTGCAACATGTTTAACAGCACAAACAACAAACAAGCATGTCATCACAACGACGTGGCCTTGAAGGGAAGTTGGTAATGGCCGGCTGTGCTGCGTCTTTCTCTGTAACCTCGTTGGCTTCGCACTCAAATGCCAACGCATTGTTGAGGTTGAGCTGTGAGAGACCAACGTCTTTTCGCAGAGCTTGCATTTAACTTCCTTTGGACTTGTAAGTTCGAAGTAGTTCCACGAGGAGGAACTCTTTGTACCTGCCGGCTGCCGCTTTGTTCATCTTTAGTCGCACGTGTGAGGGAGAGGGGGGGGGTCGGTGTGAGGGGGGGGGGCGGGGGCGGTGTGTAGCAGCTGCAGCAGCAGTCTGCTCTGCGCAGGCTTCCTCCAAGTTTACAGTAAAACAAACTGGTGGTGTGACCAATGGCCATTTACAATTATTAATACTATTACTATTATTAGCATATATATATTTATATATATTTTGGTTGAAACTAAGCCAGAAAAAAAACAAAAACATAAATAATAAAAAAAATAAAAATAATAAAAATAAATAAAATCGATTTTTAAAAATAATATTCGATTATGGAGACTAACGAATATTCGAATAATCGAATAATCGCTGGCATCCCTAGCGTCCGTATCAGACCATAGACATCGTGACTTATTGAAATGTGACGACCCTCATGATGGATCAGTACCTGGCAGGTTTTCCCCAAACCCATCTCGTCTCCTAAGATGCATCCTTGCTGGTTCCTCTGACACTCAGACAGCCACTGAACCCCGTCCAGCTGGTAGGGCCGCAGCGTGATCCCTGAGAGGAGAGGAAACATGTTAGGAAACATGTTAGGGAACATGTTAGGAAACATGAGATCACATGTTAGGAAACAGTGTGTGAGGAGAGAAGATGATAGGAAACAGTGCAGGGGCCCTCTCTCAGTACGCACTCAGGGGCCCTCTCTCAGTACGCACTCAGGGGCCCTCTCTCAGTACGCACTCAGGGGCCCTCTCTCAGTACGCACTCAGGGGCCCTCTCTCAGTACGCACTCAGGGGCCCTCTCTCAGTACGTACTGCAGGGGCCCTCTCTCAGTACGCACTCAGGGGCCCTCTCTCAGTACGCACTGCAGGGGCCCTCTCTCAGTACGCACTCAGGGGCCCTCTCTCAGTACGTACTGCAGGGGCCCTCTCTCAGTACGTACTCAGGGGCCCTCTCTCAGTACGCACTGCAGGGGCCCTCTCTCAGTACGCACTCAGGGGCCCTCTCTCAGTACGCACTCAGGGGCCCTCTCTCAGTACGTACTCAGGGGCCCTCTCTCAGTACGCACGCAGGGGCCCTCTCTCAGTACGCACTCAGGGGCCCTCTCTCAGTACGTACTCAGGGGCCCTCTCTCAGTATGCACTCAGGGGCCCTCTCTCAGTACGCACTGCAGGGGCCCTCTCTCAGTACGTACTCAGGGGCCCTCTCTCAGTACGCACTGCAGGGGCCCTCTCTCAGTACGCACTCAGGGGCCCTCTCTCAGTACGTACTCAGGGGCCCTCTCTCAGTACGCACGCAGGGGCCCTCTCTCAGTACGCACTCAGGGGCCCTCTCTCAGTACGTACTCAGGGGCCCTCTCTCAGTACGCACTGCAGGGGCCCTCTCTCAGTACGCACTCAGGGGCCCTCTCTCAGTACGTACTCAGGGGCCCTCTCTCAGTACGCACTCAGGGGCCCTCTCTCAGTACGCACTCAGGGGCCCTCTCTCAGTACGCACGCAGGGGCCCTCTCTCAGTACGCACTGCAGGGGCCCTCTCTCAGTACGCACTCAGGGGCCCTCTCTCAGTACGTACTCAGGGGCCCTCTCTCAGTACGCACTCAGGGGCCCTCTCTCAGTACGCACTCAGGGGCCCTCTCTCAGTACGTACTCAGGGGCCCTCTCTCAGTACGCACGCAGGGGCCCTCTCTCAGTACGCACTCAGGGGCCCTCTCTCAGTACGTACTCAGGGGCCCTCTCTCAGTATGCACTCAGGGGCCCTCTCTCAGTACGCACTGCAGGGGCCCTCTCTCAGTACGTACTCAGGGGCCCTCTCTCAGTACGCACTGCAGGGGCCCTCTCTCAGTACGCACTCAGGGGCCCTCTCTCAGTACGTACTCAGGGGCCCTCTCTCAGTACGCACGCAGGGGCCCTCTCTCAGTACGCACTCAGGGGCCCTCTCTCAGTACGTACTCAGGGGCCCTCTCTCAGTACGCACTCAGGGGCCCTCTCTCAGTACGCACTCAGGGGCCCTCTCAGTACGCACTCAGGGGCCCTCTCTATTCGAGGCAAACTGAGGAGACAGCAGATTCATTGAAAGCAGAATGAGATGCATTCTATGAATTAAACAAATACAAATAAAGCTGTGTGATTATTACTAAATACATATTGAAAAACACCTCTGAACGGGAGTAGAAGTACACAGTAGCAGAAAATGGAAATACTCAAGTAAAGTACAAGTACTTCAAAACTGTACTTAAGTAAAGTACTTATGTTACTTTACACCTCTGGTATGACATACACAGTGGCGACTGGTCATTAGGGCACAGCCCCACCTAGTGTCAGCAGAAAGTATTACAATAATGATTCCAAAAAAATGCAAAAAATAAATAAAATAATATATAAAATATTTGTTAAGTTCATGTTTAATCATCTGATTCGTCTCATTGCTGTTTCAGTCTGTGTTCTTCTACTTAGTGTCTAAAGGTCCATGTCATGCTTCTCCGGTTCTGACCCGTCCCCTTGAGCGATGAAGGTGTTTCTGCATGTGAACGTCTGCAGAGTCAAACCCTCAAAGTGCGCCCTGCAGCGAGTAAACCTCTCACGCAGAGAAGACCTCCCCAAACGCCTCGTTGGAGACACGTCACTGTCCATCTGATTCTTCCGGGTACATCAGGACGTCATGTTGTAACCGGAACCAAATGGACCAATCCGTGGAGCCGTTACGTTAAGCCCCCGCTGATTGGTTCAAATTGACCAATCCACGGACTTCCTCACACACTCAGTGCAGCTCAGCTGATCTCTCCTCTCTCAGACCCGTCCTCTCTGCAGACCCATCCTCTCTGCAGACCCATCCTCTCTCAGACCCATCCTCTCTCAGAACCATCCTCTCTGCAGACCCATCCTCTCTCAGACCCATCCTCTCTGCAGACCCATCCTCTCTGCAGACCCATCCTCTCTCAGACCCATCCTCTCTGCAGACCCATCCTCTCTGCAGACCCATCCTCTCTCAGACCCATCCTCTCTCAGAACCATCCTCTCTCAGACCCATCCTCTCTGCAGACCCATCCTCTCTCAGACCCATCCTCTCTGCAGACCCATCCTCTCTGCAGACCCATCCTCTCTCAGACCCATCCTCTCTCAGAACCATCCTCTCTGCAGACCCATCCTCTCTCAGACCCATCCTCTCTGCAGACCCATCCTCTCTCAGACCCATCCTCTCTGCAGACCCATCCTCTCTGCAGACCCATCCTCTCTCAGACCCATCCTCTCTCAGACCCATCCTCTCTCAGACCCATCCTCTCTCAGACCCATCCTCTCTGCAGACCCATCCTCTCTCAGACCCATCCTCTCTGCAGACCCATCCTCTCTGCAGACCCATCCTCTCTCTCTCAGACCCATCCTCTCTCTCTCAGACCCATCCTCTCTCTCTCAGACCCATCCTCTCTCAGACCCATCCTCTCTCAGACCCATCCTCTCTGCAGACCCATCCTCTCTGCAGACCCATCCTCTCTCTCTCAGACCCATCCTCTCTCTCTCAGACCCATCCTCTCTCTCTCAGACCCATCCTCTCTCAGACCCATCCTCTCTCAGACCCATCCTCTCTGCAGACCCGTCCTCTCTGCAGACCCGTCCTCTCTCTGACCCGTCCTCTCTCAGACCCATCCTCTCTGCAGACCCGCCCTCTCTCAGACCCGTCCTCTCTCTGACCCGTCCTCTCTCAGACCCATCCTCTCTCTCTCAGACCCATCCTCTCTCAGACCCATCCTCTCTCAGACCCATCCTCTCTCAGACCCATCCTCTCTCAGACCCATCCTCTCTGCAGACCCATCCTCTCTCAGACCCATCCTCTCTCTCTCAGACCCATCCTCTCTCAGACCCATCCTCTCTCTCTCAGACCCATCCTCTCTCAGACCCATCCTCTCTCAGACCCATCCTCTCTCAGACCCATCCTCTCTCAGACCCATCCTCTCTGCAGACCCATCCTCTCTCAGACCCATCCTCTCTCTCTCAGACCCATCCTCTCTCAGACCCATCCTCTCTCTGACCCATCCTCTCTCTGACCCATCCTCTCTCAGACCCATCCTCTCTCAGACCCATCCTCTCTCTGACCCATCCTCTCTCTCTCAGACCCATCCTCTCTCAGACCCATCCTCTCTCTGACCCATCCTCTCTCAGACCCATCCTCTCTCAGACCCATCCTCCCTGCAGACCCATCCTCTCTCAGACCCATCCTCTCTCTGACCCATCCTCTCTCAGACCCATCCTCTCTCTGACCCATCCTCTCTCTGACCCATCCTCTCTCAGACCCATCCTCTCTCAGACCCATCCTCTCTCAGACCCATCCTCTCTCAGACCCATCCTCTCTCAGACCCGTCCTCTCTCAGACCCGTCCTCTCTCAGACCCATCCTCTCTCAGACCCGTCCTCTCTCAGACCCATCCTCTCTCTGAACCATCCTCTCTGCAGACCCATCCTCTCTCTCTCAGACCCATCCTCTCTCTCTCAGACCCATCCTCTCTCTCTCAGACCCATCCTCTCTCAGAACCATCCTCTCTGCAGACCCATCCTCTCTCTCTCAGACCCATCCTCTCTCTCTCAGACCCATCCTCTCTCTCTCAGACCCGTCCTCTCTCAGACCCATCCTCTCTCAGACCCATCCTCTCTCAGACCCATCCTCTCTCTCTCAGACCCATCCTCTCTCAGACCCATCCTCTCTCTCTCAGACCCATCCTCTCTCAGACCCATCCTCTCTCAGACCCGTCCTCTCTCAGACCCATCCTCTCTCAGACCCATCCTCTCTCTCTCAGACCCATCCTCTCTCAGACCCATCCTCTCTCAGACCCATCCTCTCTCAGACCCATCCTCTCTGCAGACCTCCAACACCTCCACGGAGCTCAGCGCGATTCACAACGTGAAACAATCGGACGTTGTGAATCGCGCTGAGCTCCGTGGAGGTGTTGTTTCCTTGTTTAGCGATACACAGCCAAACTCACCCTGAGCACACACAAAGTCACAGCCGAAGTAAACAGTAAGTGTGGCTTGATACTGAGAAAGAGAACGTTTGATAGACGCTGAGAGAATGGGTCTGCAGAGAGAGTTTCGCCGCCATCCCAACTGTCTGTTATCAGCAGCAGCAAGGAGGAGAGATCAGCTGCACTGAGTGTGTGAGGAAGTCCGTGGATTGGTCAATCGGAGCACTCTGGGCTCACAGGGAGGAGGGGCAAGTGCTGCAACGAGCCGTTTAGTGCAGAGAGTGAATTCACGTAGCTTACAGAGATGCTGTTTGCCAAACAACGTGAGTTTGGAAAATTGCACAGTATTTTTCTATTGTAATATCCCTCAACAATGGTGTTCTGATCAGTGGAAAGGACCATGACATGTGACCTTTGAGTCAACGGTGACTGTAAACACTACACTGCGCATGCTCAGAGTATTGTCCTATTTAATGTGTGTGGCAACAAAATAATGACCAGAGGGGCATAGAGCTGCCATCCCCACCATACGCCATCTCACATCACTCAGAGCTGATTGGCTGTAAGTACGTGTGCCGCGAAAAGTGTGGTGTGTGAAGAGGAGACGAGAGAGCTGCAGTGAGGCGTCCTAAAACCCGGAAGTAAACATGCGCATGGCTTCCCTCCACAAAAAAGCAACGAGATTTCTCCATAGGATTTTAGAAAATAGCTCAAAATAAGATCTGTGGGAAACGTAGCTGTTAGATAAATGCACATTTTGTTCAGCCGGTTAATATCCACATGTTTACCCTACTTTTATCATTTTCGAATCATAAATCTATTGATTAGATTAGATTTATGATAGACTTTTGAAACTAGAACATAAGGAGGACTTTTACAAAAAAGTAATAGAGATGTTTGTCCAGAGGGATAGCATGGACTTCATCTTCAAGTCAAGGTAAGACCGCCATGTTATTGAAGATGGGATCTTACTAAGAGAGAACAATTCAATATTTAAATGATCAAATTAAAAATGTTGGGTATGCTTCTGTTGAACTGTCTGTTTAAAAGTAATTGAAGCATCAGACAAAAAAAGCTTTTGAAAATAATATTATACTTTGATTTAGGTCAAAATATAATATTTGTAAACCTGAAGAGTCGGAGCCTCAGCAGCCACGAGCCTCTCTGCAGACGCTTCTAGACATCTGAGTGTTTGTGCTCCACCACTTTTGTACATATAGAAACGCCCCATGACATACACAGGGTAATATCTGTTAAGCAGACCGACTATCTTTCTGGCATATGTAATGATATGTTGGTTTGGATATGTAAACATTAGAGATGTAGGCTGGAGGGAGGCTGTGGCGCAGTGGTTGGTGTTGGGTTCAAACCCCACTTCAGCCAGCATGTCGTCGTGTCCCTGAGACAAAGTGCTCCTGTGGGGATTGCCCTCAGTACTGAGTGTGTGAGTCGCTAACAAGTAGCCTGTAATTTATAGGAAGCATCTCTTGGACCCAGAGTCAGAAACAGTTGTACACAGAGGAAGGATCTGCCTTGGTGCACATGAACACAGTTACACTTCGTACCTGTTAACCCGAGCTTCTGTAAGTCAGTCTGAGAAACAGAAGTCTTCTTCTTCTCGCTGTGTTTTATCTTTGTTAGCAGGTCAGACATGTTTACAGAGCTAAAGTTAGCAGCTAACAAACACAACAACAACACAACTTTCCTTCATGAGACGAGTAGAGACGAGTGCAGGGACTTCCGGGTAGAGTCACGTGACGCAGGGGAAAGGCGCGCATTCGTCTTTTTTATTTTTGTAACCAAATCTCCGAAAACCAGTTTTTCCACATCTCATTATTAATCATCATGACAAACAGTTGGTTATCCATCAAGTATATCATTTTTAAAATATGTCTATTTTATTTTGTATTGTTCTATTTAGTCTCTAAATAAAAATATATTTTAAATTAAAAAAAGAATGCACATAAAACACACACACGCACGCGCACACACAGATTTATATGGCAGAAAAAAAGACTCCAAATACTTTCCTGTTTAATACTTTTTTGAAGAGGTTTCGATAAATACAACAATAAACTAAACAGATTATTATGTACAAAAAATATTTGTACCCATAAGAATTATCATATTATTCAGTTCAGAAATAGATGAGTTTAAGTTATTTATATTTAAAGTATTTGAGAGAATTCATTAAACTCCACGCAAAATCTTTTTCACACAAAACAGAGAAAACATGTTCTCCTGTCAGTAATAACCAGACGTGGGAAGTAGTGGAGTACAAATACTTTGTTACCGTACTTAAGTACATTTCTCTGGTATCAGTACTTTACTCCACTACTTATTTTTCTGACGACTTTTTACTTTGACTTCTTACATGTTGAACCCAAATACCTGTACTTTCTACTTCTCACATGTTGAACTCAAATACCTGTACTTTCTACTTCTTACATGTTGAACTCAAATACCTGTACTTTCTACTTCTCACATGTTGAACTCAAATACCTGTACTTTCTACTTCTCTCATGTTGAACTCAAATACCTGTACTTTCTACTTCTCACATGTTGAACTCAAATACCTGTACTTTCTACTTCTTACATGTTGAACTCAAATACCTGTACTTTCTACTTCTCACATGTTGAACTCAAATACCTGTACTTTCTACTTCTTACATGTTGAACTCAAATACCTGTACTTTCTACTTCTCACATGTTGAACTCAAATACCTGTACTTTCTACTTCTCTACATGTTGAACTCAAATACCTGTACTTTCTACTTCTCTACATGTTGAACTCAAATACCTGTACTTTCTACTTCTCTACATGTTGAACTCAAATACCTGTACTTTCTACTTTCTACATGTTGAACTCAAATACCTGTACTTTCTACTTCTCACATGTTGAACTCAAATACCTGTACTTTCTACTTCTCACATGTTGAACTCAAATACCTGTACTTTCTACTTCTCACATGTTGAACTCAAATACCTGTACTTTCTACTTCTCACATGTTGAACTCAAATACCTGTACTTTCTACTTCTCACATGTTGAACTCAAATACCTGTACTTTCTACTTCTTACATGTTGAACTCAAATACCTGTACTTTCTACTTCTTACATGTTGAACTCAAATACCTGTACTTTCTACTTCTTACATGTTGAACTCAAATACCTGTACTTTCTACTTCTTACATGTTGAACTCAAATACCTGTACTTTCTACTTCTTACATGTTGAACTCAAATACCTGTACTTTCTACTTCTTACATGTTGAACTCAAATACCTGTACTTTCTACTTCTCACATGTTGAACTCAAATACCTGTACTTTCTACTTCTTACATGTTGAACTCAAATACCTGTACTTTCTACTTCTTACATGTTGAACTCAAATACCTGTACTTTCTACTTCTCACATGTTGAACTCAAATACCTGTACTTTCTACTTCTCACATGTTGAACTCAAATACCTGTACTTTCTACTTCTTACATGTTGAACTCAAATACCTGTACTTTCTACTTCTCACATGTTGAACTCAAATACCTGTACTTTCTACTTCTCACATGTTGAACTCAAATACCTGTACTTTCTACTTCTCACATGTTGAACCCAAATACCTGTACTTTCTACTTCTTACATGTTGAACTCAAATACCTGTACTTTCTACTTCTCTCATGTTGAACTCAAATACCTGTACTTTCTACTTCTTACATGTTGAACTCAAATACCTGTACTTTCTACTTCTCACATGTTGAACTCAAATACCTGTACTTTCTACTTCTCACATGTTGAACTCAAATACCTGTACTTTCTACTTCTCACATGTTGAACTCAAATACCTGTACTTTCTACTTCTCACATGTTGAACTCAAATACCTGTACTTTCTACTTCTCATATGTTGAACTCAAATACCTGTACTTTCTACTTCTCACATGTTGAACATAAATACCTGTACTTTCTACTTCTCACATGTTGAACTCAAATACCTGTACTTTCTACTTCTCACATGTTGAACTCAAATACCTGTACTTTCTACTTCTTACATGTTGAACATCAAATACCTGTACTTTCTACTTCTTACATGTTGAACTCAAATACCTGTACTTTCTACTTCTTACATGTTGAACACAAATACCTGTACTTTCTACTTCTTACATGTTGAACTCAAATACCTGTACTTTCTACTTCTTACATGTTGAACTCAAATACCTGGATGTGTGTACTTCTACTTGAATAAAGGATGTGTGTACTTCTACTTGAGTAAAGGATGTGTGTACTTCTACTTGAGTAAAGGAAGTGTGTACTTCTACTTGAGTAAAGGATGTGTGTACTTCTACCTGAATAAAGGATGTGTGTACTTCTACTTGAGTACAGGATGTGTGTACTTCTACTTGAGTAAAGGATGTGTGTACTTCTACTTGAGTAAAGGATGTGTGTACTTCTACTTGAGTAAAGGATGTGTGTACTTCTACTTGAGTAAAGGATGTGTGTACTTCTACTTGAGTAAAGGATGTGTGTACTTCTACCTGAATAAAGGATGTGTGTACTTCTACTTGAGTAAAGGATGTGTGTACTTCTACCTGAGGAAAGGATGTGTGTACTTCTACTTGAGTAAAGGATGTGTGTACTTCTACTTGAGTAAAGGATGTATGTACTTCTACCTGAGGAAAGGATGTGTGTACTTCTACTTGAGTAAAGGATGTGTGTACTTCTACTTGAGTAAAGGATGTGTGTACTTCTACTTGAGTAAAGGATGTGTGTACTTCTACTTGAGTAAAGGATGTGTGTACTTCTACTTGAGTAAAGGATGTGTGTACTTCTACTTGAGTAAAGGATGTGAGTACTTCTACTTGAGTAAAGGATGTGTGTACTTCTACTTGAGTAAAGGACGTGAGTACTTCTACTTGAGTAAAGGATGGGTGTACTTCTACTTGAGTAAAGGATGTGTGTACTTCTACTTGAGTAAAGGAAGTGTGTACTTCTACTTGAGTAAAGGATGTGTACTTCTACCTGAGTAAAGGATGTGTGTACTTCTACTTGAGTACAGGATGTGTGTACTTCTACTTGAGTAAAGGATGTGTGTACTTCTACTTGAGTAAAGGATGTGTGTACTTCTACTTGAGTAAAGGATGTGTGTACTTCTACTTGAGTAAAGGATGTGTGTACTTCTACTTGAGTAAAGGATGTGTGTACTTCTACTTGAGTAAAGGATGTGAGTACTTCTACTTGAGTAAAGGACGTGTGTACTTCTACTTGAGTAAAGGACGTGAGTACTTCTACTTGAGTAAAGGACGGGTGTACTTCTACTTGAGTAAAGGACGTGTGTACTTCTACTTGAGTAAAGGATGTGTGTACTTCTACTTGAGTAAAGGATGTGTGTACTTCTACTTGAGTAAAGGATGTGTGTACTTCTACTTGAGTAAAGGAAGTGTGTACTTCTACTTGAGTAAAGGATGTGTGTACTTCTACCTGAATAAAGGATGTGTGTACTTCTACTTGAGTAAAGGATGTGTGTACTTCTACCTGAGGAAAGGATGTGTGTACTTCTACTTGAGTAAAGGATGTGTGTACTTCTACTTGAGTAAAGGATGTATGTACTTCTACCTGAGGAAAGGATGTGTGTACTTCTACTTGAGTAAAGGATGTGTGTACTTCTACTTGCGTAAAGGATGTGAGTACTTCTACTTGAGTAAAGGATGTGTGTACTTCTACTTGAGTAAAGGACGTGAGTACTTCTACTTGAGTAAAGGATGTGTGTACTTCTACTTGAGTAAAGGATGTGTGTACTTCTACTTGAGTAAAGGATGTGTGTACTTCTACCTGAGGAAAGGATGTGTGTACTTCTACTTGAGTAAAGGATGTGTGTACTTCTACTTGAGTAAAGGATGTATGTACTTCTACCTGAGGAAAGGATGTGTGTACTTCTACTTGAGTAAAGGATGTGTGTACTTCTACTTGAGTAAAGGATGTGTGTACTTCTACTTGAGTAAAGGATGTGTGTACTTCTACTTGAGTAAAGGATGTGAGTACTTCTACTTGAGTAAAGGATGTGTGTACTTCTACTTGAGTAAAGGACGTGAGTACTTCTACTTGAGTAAAGGATGGGTGTACTTCTACTTGAGTAAAGGATGTGTGTACTTCTACTTGAGTAAAGGATGTGTGTACTTCTACTTGAGTAAAGGAAGTGTGTACTTCTACTTGAGTAAAGGATGTGTGTACTTCTACCTGAATAAAGGATGTGTGTACTTCTACTTGAGTAAAGGATGTGTGTACTTCTACTTGAGTAAAGGATGTGTGTACTTCTACTTGCGTAAAGGATGTGAGTACTTCTACTTGAGTAAAGGATGTGTGTACTTCTACTTGAGTAAAGGACGTGAGTACTTCTACTTGAGTAAAGGATGTGTGTACTTCTACTTGAGTAAAGGATGTGTGTACTTCTACTTGAGTAAAGGACGTGAGTACTTCTACTTGAGTAAAGGATGTGTGTACTTCTACTTGAGTAAAGGAAGTGTGTACTTCTACTTGAGTAAAGGATGTGTGTACTTCTACTTGAGTAAAGGATGTGTGTACTTCTGCTTGAGTAAAGGATGTGTGTACTTCTCCTTGAGTAAAGGATGTGTGTACTTCTACTTGAGTAAAGGATGTGTGTACTTCTACTTGAGTAAAGGATGTGTGTACTTCTACTTGAGTAAAGGATGTGTGTACTTCTACTTGAGTAAAGGAAGTGTGTACTTCTGACATTTCTGGTAATAGCAGTAACGAGGCTGTGTTTATTTACAAAACAATTAAAAGCTTTATTTATTATAAATATTTACACATTTTACAAATCAAGCGTACCGTCGTTAACATCGGTGAAGTAATCAATACGTAGTAACAAAAATCATCTCACAGAAAGAAGCAGAAACTATTTAAAAGACACATCAAATCAAGAGGAGGGTCTTCAGTCGGAGACGATCCTCACTTAATGCACACCGACACCAGCTTCAGGATCGCCTCCCTGCAGAACACACACACACACACACACACACACACACACATCTTGTTTCTGGACATGAAGGCAGCTGATGGAGTAAAGGTTCAGGCTGAGCCTCACCTGACGAACGGGATGTAGGACAGGCTGTACCTGCAGAGAGAAGTCCTCTGATGTCAGACACTCAAAGTCAGTCAAGTGTGAAGTGCAGACGTGCAGAAGTGGAGACTCACCAGGCGAACGACAGGATCTGCAGGATGACGAACAACAGAGCGAGGCCGAAGTTCTTCCACTGAGAGAAAATAAGAGATAAGACGTATTAATACTTTGATAAGACAAAGTATTAATGAAGTATTAATACTTCATTAATACAATATACAGGGGAATTCAACAACATTACACATTCTCACTGCAGGAAATGGTCTTTAGTGATATTTATACCTGAAAGACAACATGCAGATATAAATAAATGCATGCATTCAAATTAAACAACAAAAATAAGTATATAAATGAAATAAAAATAACAAATATATTTTATGTATTTTTTATTTTTTATCAAACAGAAAAAAAACAAGGACAAAATATATAATTGTTTTGTTTATTTGTATTTTTTTTTAATAAATGTGTAAACAAACAAACATATATAAATATGACTTTTGGCTTATATCTAATAAAACAGAAATAAATGAATATATATATTTTGATATGCTCTAAGTGTTGGTCACGTGAGCTCACCCAGAAGGCGGCGCAGAGCGTCAGCACCAGGCACGTCTAGAGGACAAGAGGAAATCATCAACACGTTCTTTATGAGCTCCCAGCTCTGGCCCCCGGAGGGTGAGCGGCGATACGTACGATCATGAGGGTGGTGGCCAGCGCCCGGGTCTTATCACACATCTTCTTCAGCTGCCTCAGCGGACCCATCAGGAACATGGTGCTGGAACACAGGAGTCACACGTCTGAACGTTCAGAGGACGCCAGAACTCGTGCTCTGATACCCTGATGAGCTGCTGCTGCAATGTGCAGAGTATACCTTTAGAGGTACTTATACTTGAGTATTTCCATTTTCTGATACTCAACTCCTCGACATACATAAATGCATCAATAGCCATATATGGATCATTAGAGTAAAGGGTCTTTGTGTGTGTGTGTGTGTGTGTGTGTGTGTGTGTGTGTGTGTGTGTGTGTGTGTGTGTGTGTGTGTGTGTGTGTGTGTGTGTGTGTATGGATCATTAGAGAAGGGTCTTTTAACTTTTAATACCGTACTTTAATATTCATGCTAATACTCCTGTATTTAGTAAAGCAGGACGTACTGATTACTGATTGTAATGCAGTATTTGTACACTGTGGTATTAATACTTTTACTTGATTTAAGTGTGTGTGTGTGTGTGTGTGTGTGTGTGTGTGTGTGTGTGTGTGTGTGTGTGTGTGTGTAGACACTGACCTGCCCAGAGTACAGATGTTTCCTAAAGTGTAAAAAACGATGAAGAGGGTGATGCCGACCTTCGGGATGAAGAGCACACACACTCCCTGCAACACACACAGCAACACGGTGGTTAAAATACACACACACACACACTCTCAAACCCTCTCCTGTAGTGTTTAATATTATGTATTAAGTATCATCTCTAAATACACACACACACACACACACACACACACTGCAGCTGGCACTTTAAAGGCAGGATGGATGAATGTCGCCTACCTGCTAAACAGCACGAGAGGCAACAACCAGGAAGAGACTCAAAGACTACAAAGAGACATCAAAGGACTACAAAGAGATCAAAACAAAAAGACAGCATAGCCAGAAAAAACATTCATGCAAAAGAGAAACCAGAAACTACACGACGACAAAGAGACCGATAACCGACAGCCAACTTAACTACATAAGGCCCGAAACAAGACACAGACACAAACAACCACAACAAGGTTCAGTCAGAAGACGGCTGCCAGAGTAAACTGAATAAGAAAGAGACCAAAGAACTCCAGCCAGATGAAACCAAAGAACTGCAGCCAGATGAAACCAAAGAACTGCAGCCAGATGAGACCAAAGAACTCCAGCCAGATGAAACCAAAGAACTCCAGCCAGATGAAACCAAAGAACTCCAGCCAGATGAAACCAAAGAACTCCAGCCAGATGAGACCAAAGAACTCCAGCCAGATGAAACCAAAGAACTCCAGCCAGATGAAACCAAAGAACTCCAACCAGATCAAACCAAAGAACTCCAGCCAGATGAAACCAAAGAACTCCAGCCAGATGAAACCAAAGAACTCCAGCCAGATGAAACCAAAGAACTCCAGCCAGATGAAACCAAAGAACTCCAGCCAGATGAAACCAAAGAACTCCAGCCAGATGAAACCAAAGAACTCCAGCCAGATGAAACCAAAGAACTCCAGCCAGATGAGACCAAAGAACTCCAGCCAGATGAGACCAAAGAACTCCAGCCAGATGAAACCAAAGAACTCCAGCCAGATGAAACCAAAGAACTCCAGCCAGATGAAACCAAAGAACTCCAGCCAGATGAAACCAAAGAACTCCAGCCAGATGAGACCAAAGAACTCCAGCCAGATGAGACCAAAGAACTCCAGCCAGATGAGACCAAAGAACTCCAGCCAGATGAAACCAAAGAACTCCAGCCAGATGAAACCAAAGAACTCCAGCCAGATGAAACCAAAGAACTCCAGCCAGATGAGACCAAAGAACTCCAGCCAGATGAGACCAAAGAACTCCAGCCAGATGAGACCAAAGAACTCCAGCCAGATGAAACCAAAGAACTCCAGCCAGATGAAACCAAAGAACTCCAGCCAGATGAAACCAAAGAACTCCAGCCAGATGAAGGCGAGCAGAATTAACATAAAATACCCAAAACAAAACCAATCATTGGAGACACACCAAAACCCCCGAAGGAAGTGCGGGACAACAAAGAGACAACACTTCAAAGAGGACACACCATTCCTAAAAAGTAGTTAAAGGGCCCGTGTCGTGCTTCTGGTTCTGACCCGCCCCCTTGTGTTCTGAAGCTTCTGCATGTGAACGGTCTGCAGAGTCAAAGCCCTCATAGTGCAGCCTGCAGGAGTAACTCTCACACAGAGAAGACCTGTCTGTCCCTGAACGCCTCGCTGGACATTTCTCTTTTCCCATTGTTTGCTTCCTGGGTTCTGTGACGTGTGCACACCCAACAACAAATGACCGGGTTGGCCCAAATGGACCAATCCGCGGAGCCCCCCACTCACCAGATCGACTTGCATAATAATAAATAATATATTTAATTTATATAGCGCTTCTCATCTGCCAAGACAAATCTCGAAGTGCTTCACAACAAGGGATACTGATACGCTTTGAGATAAAAGACAAATAATTGTAATAATAAGAAGAAATCAAAAAATAAAATATAAAATAGAGTACAAAAATAAAAGTCGGAGATAGCGATAACAATGGCAGTACTCCAGGTGTACCGTGCTCAAAGTTTATTGGAAGGCCTGCCGAAAGAAGAGGGTCTTAAGGCCGGTTTTGAAGACCTCGGTGGAAGCGGCAGATCAGCTGATCTGGGAGGGAGTTCCAGAGGCGCGGGGCGAACGAGCAGAAGGCTCGGTCTCCCATTGTTCGGAGCATAGAGCTCCCTGGCTGGTAATAGAGGAGTTGGGATGGTGGAGAAATGCTCTCCGCAGACCCGTTCTCACGGCCCGTCCACAGCGGCGTGCGTTGAAGCTTCCAACGCTTCTGACCATTCACTTTGAATGGGGTGACGTCACTTTTAGCCGAACTGCATTGTGGGAAGCGACGTGGAGCGTAGCTGGCGTGGCTCGCTGAAAAAGTCGAGCAATGTTTAACTTTTGACGCCTCAGCAGAAGCGTCAGCCAATCGAATCGTATGCCAGTACAAGCTCTAGCCAATCAAACCGCTGCTTGTGTGTCAGGGGCGGGAGATTCATGTGATTGGTTGTTGGTCGAGTTTCAGACACGCCCACCGGCAAGCGTCAACGCACGCCGCCGTGTAGACGGGCCGGCACAGCGCGACAAACCTTTCTCTAACTCATCAAGCCACACTTATTGTTTTTACTTCGGCTGTGAGTGTGTGTGTGCTCAGGGTGAGTTTCGCTTGTTCTCGCCGACCCGGAAGCCTGTCCGCTCCTCGCAGCAACGAGCCTCGCAACGTCCTGACCAATCAGAGCACAGTGGGCTCACAGGGAGGGGGGGGAGGAGCTCAGCAATGGAACTATGATCAGTAGAACTGGCCGTGACACGGGACCTTTAATATAGACGAGTGTAAAACTACAAAAGACGCAAAACGGAACAAGAGACACAAATAACTGCAAAGACACCCAAAGAAAGTTCAACTGAAGACATGAAACTACCTCAGAGACACGAGATGGAACAGAGAGACATGAAACTACCTCAGAGACACGAGATGGAACAGAGAGACATGAAACTACCTCAGAGACACGAGATGGAACAGAGAGACATGAAACTACCTCAGAGACACGAGATGGAACAGAGAGACATGAAACTACCTCAGAGACACGAGATGGAACAGAGACATGAAACTACCTCAGAGACACGAGATGGAACAGAGACATGAAACTACCTCAGAGACACGAGATGGAACAGAGAGACATGAAACTACCTCAGAGACACGAGATGGAACAGAGAGACATGAAACTACCTCAGAGACACGAGATGGACCAGAGAGACATGAAACTACCTCAGAGACACGAGATGGAACAGAGAGACATGAAACTACCTCAGAGACACGAGATGGACCAGAGACATGAAACTACCTCAGAGACACGAGATGGAACAGAGAGACATGAAACTACCTCAGAGAGACAGAGATGGAACAGAGAGACATGAAACTACCTCAGAGACACGAGATGGAACAGAGAGACTGAAAACTACCTCAGAGACACGAGATGGAACAGAGAGACATGAAACTACCTCAGAGACACGAGATGGAACGAGAGACATGAAACTACCTCAGAGACACGAGAAGGACCAGAGAGACATGAACTACCTCAGAGACACGAGATGGAACAGAGAGCATGAACTACCTCAGAGACACGAGATGGACCAGAGAGACATGAAACTACCTCAGGAGACACGAGATGGAACATAGAGACATGAACTACCTCAGAGACAGAGATGGAACAGAGACATGAAACTACCTCAGAGACACGAGATGGAACAGAGACATGAAACTACCTCAGAGACACGAGATGGAACAGAGAGACATGAAACTACCTCAGAGACACGAGATGGACCAGAGAGACATGAAACTACCTCAGAGACACGAGATGGAACAGAGAGACATGAAACTACCTCAGAGACACGAGATGGAACAGAGACATGAAACTACCTCAGAGACACGAGATGGAACAGAGAGACATGAAACTACCTCAGAGACACGAGATGGAACAGAGAGACATGAAACTACCTCAGAGACACGAGATGGAACAGAGAGACATGAAACTACCTCAGAGACACGAGATGGAACAGAGAGACATGAAACTACCTCAGAGACACGAGATGGAACAGAGAGACATGAAACTACCTCAGAGACACGAGATGGAACAGAGACATGAAACTACCTCAGAGACACGAGATGGAACAGAGACATGAAACTACCTCAGAGACACGAGATGGAACCAGAGAGACATGAAACTACCTCAGAGACACGAGATGGAACAGAGAGACATGAAACTACCTCAGAGACACGAGA
>NW_027262237.1:0-36672 GCF_902827115.2 Pseudochaenichthys georgianus | reverse complement strand
TGCGTTTTAATTAACCAACACTCTGTTTCACACTTTCATAAGCCAAGCTGTTCTTATAGCTAAGAGCCACACGCCTGACGTGAAATAATCCTTTATTGATTCACTTCACTGTCTCTTTCTATCTGTCTGACTCTTTTTGTCTCTCTCTCTTCGACACACAATCGCACACACATTTCTGTTTCCCTCCATCTTATCACTGCCTGTTTACTTACCTTCCCTCTCTTTGTGCCATTTGCTCTGTTGCACTCTCTTGCTTTTCAATATCCTTGTCTAATCTGCGTGCTGGGAGCCCAGTGAAGCATCCGAAGCTTCAGTCCACAGTGATGGTGGAGGGGCCGATCAGCGCTCACCCCATCATTTTCCTGGGCTTTTTCATTAGACAGGTGCACCTTCAGCAGAGTGTTATACTCTGAGAGAGATGTGTGTGTGTAAGTGTGGCACTGTATAGGTAGATAGTTATTGCCACTGATATAACTCAGCTAGCCAGAAACAGGCCAGAACCATCGCAGAATACATTTATACAAACTAATGCAGTGCAGACAAGCATTTTGCATTACCCATTGAGCCTGGATAGAAATACCTAGTGCAGACAAGCATTTTGCATTACCCATTAAGCCTGGATAGAAATACCTAGTTTCACCTTAAAGCTCCTGAAGTTGAGGCCTTTTTTGGGTGGTGGATTTTGATAGGACTAAAACGTCATGATTACTTCCCCCTGAACTGAAGACACATTGTGAAACGGGCGAAGTTCTAAGACGAAAACACGGATGAAACCCACATCAGAGAACAGCGTGGGATGTAACTGTCAATCACAATGTAGCCCCGCCCTAAAGGATACCCTGCTTTTTCTATTTGTCTATTTAGTCAAAATAGGACAATTATTTACACAATTACCATCATACAGAACAGTTATACTTGGCGATTAAGTCATTCAATTATTTGAAATGTTTTACTGAGGTAATAACTCTAGTAGTAGGCAGGGGTAATCTTCTCATAGACCTCTCTACAATTCGACTTGTTTTTGCAACCAATGGATTTTACCCCTTCTGGCTAGTAAAGAGAATGCAAAATGTTGGTACTTCCGCTTTGAAATGGCTTTTCAGAACCGCAACATGTGTATTGTTGTAAAATGACTTGTTGATAACATAGTAATACCCCAAGAAGATGTGTGATTCTGTGCAAATAAAACACTTCTCAAAGTGGGCTGAACAGGGTCAGCATAACATTTCTTTGTCTATAGCTGTGTGTCTGCACTTATTTGCCCCTCTAAGCTTTTACCCTCCTCAATCCACTTCCTGCACAATGTTTCTTTGAACCAGGCTGCACTGACAGATGTTTGTATGCTAATGTGTGTTTGGCAGGGGAGACTATTATGGCTTACTTACTCGACAATTGCTCAGCTCCTCTGCGGACAGGACGATAGTGCCACATTTCTTCCCTTGGATCCCCCTGTGGAATAAAGAAACGAAAAGAGCTAAACATAAATTAGTGGAAACACATCTTCAATTAGTCTAGTCTTGGCCACTCTTAATTGATCAATACAGGCCACTGCAGCAAGAATAAAAGCATGTTCCTTTTCCAATTGTGAAGTAGTCCTTCTGATAATACTCCACAACAAAAATCTATTTGATCCATTTAACTTATTTTTATTTTATCAGTATTTACTGTCATTGAACAGGGCAATACACTCAACCTGAGAAACCTAACTGGCTGTAACATACCGTAAACTTTCTACGTTGAGGGCTGACGTGTACTTCAGTATAATGTGTTGTGCAAGTTATACCCTATTATGCTTATGCTTACTAGAAGTTTTACACACCGGGGCAAACGTCCAGTAGCCATTTCAACTGGCCAACATGTTAAATTGTCACTTCATATTCAAGTGATCGGGTGGAGTGAGGAGTTCTGTATTAGTGAACATAGTTCAGTTTTCCCTCCAGACTTTCAGATCTCTCGCCTTTCATTTGAAGAACTCTTTCAAATCAATCCATCATCTCTTGGCTCGTTCAGCACACAAGAAGCAGAGCTTTTACTCCCAGCTAAGAAATACATCATAACATCGTAACCTCAATTTATGGTCGGTTTTAAAACATTTTCCTTATTGAATAAAGCAACTGATGTAATTTCAAACTTGACGCTGAGATTTTGGAGATCATGGTTTTCCTTTACCTCGGGGAATCGAGAATAAGGGCTGCTTTTAAAACCATTCATCTTTAAAAAAATCCCCTTTGCACACATTCAAACGAATGTATCTTATCCTTCTCTCTTATGTCATAATATGTGAAATGTAACTCTTTCTATTCCTATATATTTGCCTTGAGGTCAAAATGGCAGTGCCAATTTCCAATGCAGAATTATCATGTAATTCAGATTGAGGTTATGTCCTTTTGTGTGCGTGCGTGCGTGTCTGTGTGTTTATGTTTTTGTGTGTCTGTGTTAAGGTTTTTGAAAAGCTTAAAGCCTGTCAAATACTAAATCTCCACCGTCCTTAAATCCACTCAAGGTGACAGGTAGAATGAAATTGTAATGTGCACAAAATGAAAATTAGTACAAGACATTTAAATGTAGAAAATATGTAAAAAAAGAAAAGCGGAAGATTAGAAAAATATGAATCAGATCTTTTCACTCTGTCTCCAGCTTGTTCAGAACGCTGTGTCAAGGCATTTAAAATGATCAAGTAGGAGAGAGTACAAATGACTCCATGTCTCTCTATTGACTTCTTCTTAGTCATGGACATGAGTTGAACCGTGTTTTTCTCTCTCTCTGCAGAGCACGGTCTCCCCCGTGTTTCCCTTAGTGAGCTCCTGTCCTGAGACCATGCGGTCACTGACGTCAGATCCTCTAACCCAGTGGTTCTCAAACTTTTTCTGTCAGGCCCCCCCTTTGGAGAAAAAAAAAAGTCGGGCCCCCCCCCCAACACAAATAGTCAGGCTCAGTGGCGGTGCCAGAGATTTATTTTGGGGGTGATGTGGAGTAGCTTGATGTTTCATAGAGGGTGCTCAAACATTTAGGGTTTCCCATTAATGCACCGGGCGCTACAGTGGAATTTTCTACTGCAACACTCCCCACGCATATACACAATGTACCCGCGACTGTTACAATGAAGGCTCGATAATCAGCTCACGGCATATAGGTATAAGCAGGGGTAAAGTGCTATTTTTTTATAGGTGGTGTGTGGACCTCACATAGGGGGGTCCGGGGGCAAGCTCCCCTGGAAAGACTTTTAAATATTGAAGTTAAAAGCATCAATCTGGTGCACTTTGAGAGCAAAATGAAGAGATCTATGTATACATCTCTCAACACCCATTTGAAACAGAACTGTAAACAGATTTACTTTTTCTTTATGGATATTTTACAAATCACTCCCCTTTTAAACTTTATTCATTTTTTAATGTCATATAGTATTTCATATTTTTTTATAACTATAATGATCATATAAACGTGTGCCTCGGAAATAATTGTTTACATACATTTTTTTAGACCCACTGAGATAACACTGATAACACTCTCCTTCACTTTGTTGTTGAAAAAACTCCTTATATCCGTTAGCGTAGCTCGCTAGCACCAGAAGCTAACATCAACGATCTCCGGTACCGGTGCTCTCTCTCTCTCTCTCGCGCGCACGCACGCACACAAAATGGCTCGTTCCACACACACACAGAGCCAAGCTTTAATGAAACACAGAGACCCAGACGTACTGTATCATGTTATTTTCGAATAACCATTTTTCCTCCTGGTCTCTCGCGCCCCCCCTGTCATGCCTCTGCGCCCCCTGGTTGGGCGCGCCCCCCACTTTGAGGACCACTGCTCTAACCAAAGGCCTGCCTGCTGCTTTAGATCTTGGTTTGAAAAATGTCCACTAGCTTTTAAATAATTGTTTTCATCTGGAACTGGGTCTTGGTTGGTTGGTCTGTGTGTTAAGAAACTTGTGATTTCAGTATGTTTTAATTGTTCTCTCTTTTCTAATATGTGCCTGCACGGCAAAGCATTTTTTTGTTTAAATAGCTTGAATTGAGTTGTGAGTTGGATCCGGACAGAACCAAATGTAACCTTCTGTCTATATGAGACCCATACATTAAATATCCTGCCAATAAAGCCACATTGCTCCAATTAAACACTAATTACAAAACATTTCTCATGTTTCACCACAACATCACCTTTCATTTATCTGCCTTACCTCAGCCTGTCAGATCTGTGAGATCATTAACAAAATCCTGAGAGGATTGTGAAGTTTACTACTGCGTTCTCCATGTGTGTTAATGGCCTCATTCATCAGCTGTGTGTCACAGTGAGAGGAATTAGCCAGTTGAAAGTGTTCCATGTGGGGAAGCATCAGGGTTATCGTGAACGGGCTTTATTTTAGAGTCCTAAAATAACTTATAGGTGAATTATCTAACGCTTGTTTCAGGGCAAATGCACAAGAGCAAAAGTGTTGTGCAATTCCCCACAGAGACTATTTACACTTCATCCTAACCCTGTTAACAACAGAGCAGACTGCAAGGATCCTAATACTAACGTTCCAAGTATCCTCATCTTTCCTGATCATTTCTCCCATACTTGATATATTCCACCTGATTCCTTACAATATCTGTATTGTAGGGAAATATCGATTGTTTAGGCATCTGAAAGCAGTTAACTAAGATTAGGCAGTTTTGTCAGGAAATGTACAACCTAACCCTGGTCTGTCCAGTAGTAATAGTCAGATCGCTACTCCTGCTGATTTTAAAGCTAGGTCTGGGTTGGGTTTCATCCACTTGAATGTGCGCAGTCTGTTAGGTAAACTAGATTTTGTCCGTATCTGGGCAAAATCGACTGACGCTGACGTCATTGTCTTATCTGAAACATGGCTAAATCAGTCTATTTTGGCCTCTGACATTGCCTTAAATGGTTTTAATGTGTATCGTACCGACCGGCCTAATAAAGGTGGTGGCGTTGCAATTTATGTTAAGAATAAGTTCAGTGTAACCACATTAGTTTCCAAATCGATCAGTAAGCAATTTGAATTTTTAGCCTTAAATATAGAAGTGGCAAAGGATCAACAGGTCATGGTAGTGAGTTGTTACAGACCCCCCTCAGCTGTCAAAGACTCCTTGTCTTCACTAGCAAATCTTTTATCACAACTAGACTACAAGGAAATAGTCCTACTTGGAGATTTTAACTGGGACTGGTTAACTGCAGTGTCAGAGGATTTTAAAAACCTTTGTATCTCATTGAATGTTACTCAGATTGTGGACAGTCCTACTCGCCCAAATATTAGGTCCCCTAATAAATCTTCCCTAATTGATCTAATTTTAACTAATGTTCCCCATAAATATTCATCTGTGGGAGTATTTGCAAATGATCTGAGCGATCACTGTGTTGTAGCCACAATTAGGGACACTAAGGTTAAACCTCGCATTATCATCAAGAGAGACATAAAACATTTTGTGGAGCAGGGTTTTGTGCATGATCTGTTTGATTTTGATTGGGGTAAAATCGATCTGTGTGCTGATGTAGAAACCACATGGTCTTATTTTTATCTTGATTTTATGGAGATCATTGATAGACATGCACCCCTGCGTACATTTAGAGTAAAGGGACGAGACAATCCTTGGTTTTCTGCTGAGCTGTCTACTCTCCTTCATGAGAGAAACAAGGCCTGGGCAAAGGCTAGGAAATCAGGCTCAGAGATAGAGTGGCTGCATTTTAGGCAGCTAAGGAATAGCTTCATTTCAAATGTCAAAAGTGCAAAGTCGAAGTACTATTTGTCAGTTACCACAGAAAACCTAAATAATCCTAGGAAATTTTGGAAAGCAATAAAATCGATATCAACCGGTGATATCTGTAATGAGCTACCTCCGTGCCTTACCACAGCATCTGGCTCTATATCGGACAGGGCCACAATGCTAAATTGCTTTAATGAGCATTTTGTGTCCTGCGGTTCTATGTTTGATTCTGTGACTAACTCTGCTTCTGTGAACACTACAGTCTGTGACTCTGAACAACGTGGTCTGGAAAACCCTTTCAGTTTTACTCCTTTTACTGTCAATGTTGTTCATGAAGCCTTATCTAAGCTAGATCCTAGGAAACCGGCTGGCCCGGACAACTTAGAACCTTTCTTTTTAAAGATAGCTGCAGATTTTATTGCTGCACCTCTTACTTCTCTTTTTAACCTCTCCCTCAGCACAAATACAATTCCAAAAGTATGGAAGTCTGCTTATGTCTTGCCTTTACTGAAAGGAGGGGAGGCAACTATTTTAAATAACTATAGGCCAATCTCTAAATTGTCAGTTCTGGCTAAGGTTCTTGAACGCCTAGTGAGTGAACAGGTAAAGGAGTTTTTATGTACAAATGATATCCTGTCTAAACATCAGTCAGGATTCAGAAAGAAACACAGCACCATCACTGACACAATGAAAGTGGTGAATGACATTACTAGTATTTTAGATAATAAGCAGAGTTGTGCAGCTCTGTTTATTGACCTTTCCAAAGCGTTTGACACCGTTGATCATCGCATCTTAAAGCAGAGGCTACTCAGTATTGGCATATCCAGCCTTGCAGTGGGTGGTTTGTGAACTACCTCTCTGAAAGATCCCAATGTGTTCATTTTGATGGACTGTCTTCTGAGTGGTTAAACATTTCTAATGGTGTACCACAAGGTTCTGTTTTAGGACCACTTTTATTCTCCATATATATTAACAGCATAGGTGATAATGTGGATGAAGCTACTTTACATTTTTATGCGGATGATACTGTATTGTGCCGGTCCCACCATTAAGGAGGCTGTTGTTAAATTACAGGCTGTTTTTAACACTATTCAGACTCAGTTCTCTGAATTAAAGCTTCTTTTAAATGTGGATAAAACCAAGGTAATGCTCTTTTCAAAAGCAAAAAAGACACCAGAGCCTGTTTTAGATATTGTAACTACGCAAGGAACAAAACTTGAAGTTGTTGTCTGTTACAAATACCTTGGTATCTGGCTTGATGATTGTCTCTCTTTTAAACTTCATCTCAATAACTTGCTAAAAAAACTGAGGGTTAGGCTAGGGTTCTTTTTCAGAAACAAGTCCTGTTTCTCGCTTGAGGCCAGGAAAAGGCTAGTCACTGTGACCTTTTTACCTGTGCTGGACTATGGGGATCTGGTCTATATGAATGCACCTGCCAATTACCTGGTCAAGTTAGATGCTGCGTATCACGGTGCACTAAGATTTGTGACAAACTGTAAAGCATTAACCCATCACTGTACCCTGTATGCAAGGGCTGGTTTGCTTTCACTAACTGTACGGAGGCTCAGTCACTGGTATATTTTTATATACAAAGCCATGTTAGGGAAACTTCCATCTTATATCTGCTCCCTGATCTCACGGAGAATTGTAAGTGGCTACTGCCTGAGATCGAATGCTGTGGTTTTATTAAATGTGCCAACTGCTAGGACTGTCTTAGGGAAGACAGCTTTTAGATGCAGCTCCTCTGTCTTGGAATAGTCTGCAAATTAAATGGAAACTGAACAATCTGGTGCCACTAAATGTGTTTAAAGCTCGGTTGGATGCTACTCAATCGGAAGCTATTGGTACCTGTTTATGTGGATAATTATGTAAATGATGCTGTATGATGTCCTTTTGTTGTTCTATTTATGTTTTTATGTTTCATGTGGAACTACTTGAGCAGGGGCCTATACTACGAACCTGGTTCAACCTAACCTGGATATGTTTGAGTTAGCCGGTTGGCCTAATCCAAAACATACGCGCTCTCGCTAAACTGTACTACGACGCTGGTTATCAAGTGGATCGCTCAAGCCAGCCGTGTCCTATCTAGTTAGGTGCGCGTTCACATGAAAGGGGTGGTATTTGGAGCATTCGACCAATCACAAACATGGAGAAGCGTATACTGACAGCACAGCGTCATACTTCCTGAATGAAAAGTGAACTTTAATACTAGTCAAACATGAAGAAGTTAAACTTTAAACATCCATGACTTAAACACTTTATCCAGGATAAAAGCCACATAGCTGCACCTGCAAGGTGAACACAGCTGGAACAGAAAAAGTGTTTGAATGCGTACATTAACAGGTTTATGATATCACTGCCCCGTCTAAAACACGATCTGACTTCAATTACATTTGTCTCGAGTGTTTCGTCAACTTATGTGTTGCTTAAAATAATACTTCTGCATACAGTATGTGACACTGTGAGTGTTGCACGGCCAGATACGGCTCAACTGACTCAGATAAGGAGATATATGATACATTATGAAGTGATATGCCGCGGACTGTACTTAATGTACTCTGATCCGGTTACTTATGTTGTGGCCGATATTTAAGTAAGCTTTCTTAAAGCTAATGTTATAATAGTCAGATTGCTCTGAAGATGGAGGTGATATTCTATTAATGTTCACGTTCACACAGTCGGTGATTTTTGTCGGCCGTCTTTCCTGCGACGGCAGTTTTTCTGTATTTCCTTTCTCCTGTAATATGACTTGATCGCTTTAAACTCCGCACACTGAGCTCTGATTGGTCAGCAGGCGGTGCTTTCACTGAGTTGAGCTCTTAGCCTGCAACCTAACCTGGTCCCGACCAGGTTAGCTGCTTAGCATATATTACCATGGAGATCTAGCCTGCTAAAAAGAGAACCAGCTTCGGATGACCGGAAAGCCGGAGTTTTCCCTGAATTTAGCCGGCTAAGCGAAAATCCTGCTTCGCAGTATACCCCCCTGGTCTCCCTTGGAAAAGAGAGCAATGATCGCAATGGGATTTTATCTGTATAAATAAAGGTTTGAAATGAAATGAAATGAAAAATGTCCATGGTGACTTAAATGTGACAATAGATGCATCAACATTTAAAATATTAAATAAAACCAGCATCTTTTAAGATAAGATAGGAAAAGATGGACCTTTATTTATCCCCATGGGGAAATTTAGAAGTTGAAAGCATCAACAGAGTAACATGACCAAGTTGTTATCAATTTGAAGCCACAGCTTACCCAGTACCACGCATCCATCAAATGCTTTCACTACAACGTCTTTGCAGAATGTGTTTTTCAAAGTTGAGTGTCTCCTAGAAGTAAATGTGTTGTGCAAGAGTTAGATGCTTTCAATAGTTCAGCGAGAAAGTTGCAAAAAGCCTGGCGACATTTAAGATTCACACTTTACTCAAAGAAATGGTGCTATTTCCCAGCTGAAGGTTCTTGGAAGTGTGCATAACAGAGTGATTGATATGATTTGATGGAAAAGGTTTTGCACTCAACATACTGCGGATCAAAGACTGGATGAAGTGTTTTCCAGCTGTGTGTATAAGTGCTCTCTGCTCTTTGCGCAGGTGTGTGTGTGTGTTGTTAGGAGGTAGATGGAGACCTTTCATCCAGTAAAAGACTCTCATCGATCGTCAGGTGGGAAACTATCCTGGTTGCATGCGCCACTGTGAAAGTGTTTCTTTCTTACTAGTTTCCAAAAGAGAAATGACTCTATTTAAATCATTTTTGTCTCTTTCCTTCCTAGTCCTCCTGTAGCCTAATCAATTCCCTCTCGGTTCTACCCAGAAATAGCACTTTACAGTATCTTAAGGCCCCTGAAAAGCTACAGACAAAAAGAGTTTGGGTTACAGAAGTGAATCTGCGCTGTGCTGACAAGCTGTGACTGTATATTAGCTGCAGAGTGAACCAGCTATGTAATAAACAACTCAGTGTGTACAGGAACAGGCTTTCAACCATTTAGACACCCATGTGTTATGGTCGTTTTGGCTGATGAATACTTTTATGCTTTGCAAAAGTTGTTTGTGAAGAAAATGCTGCAATATAGCTAAATTACAAAGTTAACATAAACAGTTCCTAAAGCCCAAGGTTATGTCGTTAGATCTTTTGGGTTGCCAATCAAAGGACCAAATTCCCAAAACATTAAGTATACTACCAAACAAGATCACAATTGAGCCTGGAAAATGTTTGCCATCTTTTGCTTGACAAATGACAACCAATTGATTTTCTGTCTATCAAGTTACAATTTCAGCATTAAGTTATATAATAATACAACAGGATATCTGACTCCAATATATAAGAACAAATATGTGAACTATACTGTTTATTATGACTGTGTAAATCTGTGTGTAAGCAGCAATCCTCAAGATATTTTGCTCTTGGTTTCCAGTGATATTTTGTAAAAAGATCAGTTGGTTTTAAACTGCACTCTGTATCCTGATTAATTCCTTCTGAAATCCACGTCATTGCTTAAAACATTGGGAAAATGAGGTGATGATGAATAAGATCTTATTTTCTGCTTGCTATTGATATCCAACAGCAACAACAACAGGCTCAGACTTGATTTCTAATTGGTGGAAGTTACAGAAGAAAGACCTCCTAAGGGTGCCACACAAGATACCTCCCTCCTATTTTATTGAGCACCGGGAACAGTAATCAAATACATATGTCATGCTGGCAGGAATTGTATTCTTCAAACTTTACTTGGCAAATTAGAAAGCTCTTCCCGCAATCATTTAGGACCCCGGATTTTTATTTGTTTTGTCTTATGAGTAAAAGCAGCGGTGCATGCATAATATAATCTATCCATTATCCCAATGCTTCAAAGACCCACTGGGAATACACAAAAGCGCTTTTGAACCTCGGATATTAAACAAAAAAGAGTTGAACTGTGCACAAAAACTCTCAGGTAGGACAAACACCTAGATATAACACCACATCCCTCAAAGCAAAAGGACCCACTGTTACATTACCACTAATAGAACACACACACACACACACACACACACACACACACACACACACACACACACACACACACACACACACACACACACACACACACACACACACACACACACACACACACACACACACACACACACACACACACACACACACACACACACACACACACACACACACACACACACACACACACCATTTTTGTTCACAGTAGTGAGAATCTTTAATTACAGAAATCTTCAGGGAGTCAAAGACTAAAGCAAACCAATAAACCTGCTGTGATTAAGACAAAGCTAAATTAATTTAGCCAGAGGGGATCTATCAAGGACAAGAAAAGGAGGAAGGATTTTAAGGAGGAAGCTACTGGGCTAATCTGGAAGCTGCTCTCTGTGCTCTTTCCAGCTGACTATGTGTGTCGCTGTGTCTCATTAACATCCCGTTTTGCAACCATTTTGTTCAGTTTAATTTCACCTTTATGTCACAAAGTAACATATTTGTTTGTAATAGTTTTCATGTGGAGGACTTGTCATTTATACTTTTCTCTTTAAAAAACGTTTTTGTTTATAACAATGAGACAACATTCATGATATATAAGTGTCTTGTTTTAATAAAGAAAAATATTGGAATACATAATATGGTATATTGTAACGAGAAACTCTTTTGGTGATGGGGGCAAATTGGAAAGTACAGACCATTGTTTTCTTAATTGAACAAGACTAAAGTCCACCTTCAGGTAGTTTAGTATGTCTCTGTGATGCTGTAATAGACTACAGTGGTGCTTTGATGTTTATATTAACGTCAGCATACAAACATGCTTATACTATGCAGGTAAAATGTATACAATTCCCACCATGACAATTATGTTTGTATCAAACTAAAACTAAGGATGATGGGAATATCCTCAGTTGGTTTTATAGTCACAAACCAAGTATTATGACACATTGAAGTTTAGAAATGATAATGGAGCTAGATGAAAAGAGTATCAACCAGTCTAACTTTTTTAAAGTACTGAATTTAATTTAATATAAGCTCCACATTTGAGAAGGATAAATTCATTTTAGTAACACGGCGCACAAAAGCTTATGTCCAGGGCCAAGAGCCATTGAACGTTATCAGACTTCCTGAGAGTGACATTGTGCTGGAGGGCTTCCAGAAGAGCACTCTACCAAAGGGATCTACAGTAAAGAATAGCCCCTCATTGATTCACTCAGTGCAACAGCTTGACAGAGAACCTGGAGAATTCACTATTCATTAACAAAGAAAAATGAGAGGTTTGAACTGAGAGAGAAGGGCGAAAAGGTTGAAGAAAGAATTGAGGCTGAAAAGACACTTTTGAAATTGTTTCATGCTGCAAATCTAAAGCAGTATCCTAGAAATATTTATCTAAACTATATGGTATTTTTGACATTTGTTTTGTTAAGTAAAAAAAAAACTCGGTCACTAAAGCAAAAGTAAGACTTAAAGGGGACCTCTCATGCAAAATGCACTTTTTGATGTCTTTTATACATAAATATGTGTGTGTGTCAGGGAACTCACAAAGTGTCAGAAAATAAAACCCTCTTTCTTTTCCTCCGTACCCAAATCTCTAAAAACGGAGCTGATCCAGATTTGCGTCCGATATGACGTAATATCGGTGGCGGACTCACATCACTATCAGAAACATTGCTATCAGAAACAATGCCCGACTGTTTTGGACGTAATATGGTCGGTGTTTACATTAGCATCGCTAACACTCAGAGCTAACCTGTGCTGGAGAGCATGTGTGTGAAGAAGCAGGAAATAAAAAGGAACTCACCTTGTGGTATAACGGGCAAGAGAGGAAGCCTTTGAGCTCCATACTGTTTCAGAAATAATCCTTGATAATCCATGATACGGCGTTTCATCACCGCAGTATCTGCCGGTAAAATGTCCCGCATGAGCAGGCATAAGCTCCGCCCCTCTTTTTTAACAATCTTTTAAAAAAAAAAAGCTTTATACATAAAATCAGCACTTTTGAAACAGGAAGTGAAATAGAGGGATATGAGGCATGGCTAGAATGGGTGATCTGTTTGGTATTTTGAGCAAAACACTTCATAGACATGATTTTTATATATCTGAAACCTATGCTATAGCCTAAAAATAGCATGATAGGTGACCTTTAAAGTGATAAAAAAAGCTTCACAGACCCAAATCATCAGATTGTTGCTTGTCTGAATTCACCACACAGGGAGAAAATCCATTGGCATTAGTATGAAAAAAGTATTATTTAACAATAGCTGATTGTATACAGTATGTATTCTAGAAAGTTACGCTTCTCAATAGTATCCTACTTTCCATTGTTTGTGACCACAGTCATAATTTCTGTACACAACAGGTGTAGAAATAGGTGCTGCTCAATCATTTCACACACACAAAAATAGGCATTTGGAATGTGTATCACACCAGTTAGTTATTTTTTTATATAATTTTTTGGCTGATATCTTTTATATCTAGCACTTTTGTTGATTTCATTAAAATCTTTAATTAATTTGAGTCTCCCAAGTTGTTATTTGTTTAGACTTCCATGGATTTATTGTAAGGCTGCAAGTCAAATGGCTTGGTAAAGCCATTACATTTCTAATATTAGGGATTACACATGAAAATCATAGGAAATGAGCAAGTAATAATCAAGTAACTGGAAATTGCCCTTTTTGAAGATCTTGGGTACTCTTTTCTGTTCTTAAGGGAAATAAAGGTTGCCTGCCAACATTTTCACTTGAGGCAGCTCAAACTTAATGAGGCTGTATGTTTTGCGTGCTGAATATGTTTCACTTCCATTGTTTGACTGCAGTAAATCTACAAAGATAAGATAGACAACAGAACATACCTTGCACTTGAGTTTTGTACCATTTTATGGACCTCACATTCGCATACAGTACATACTGTAACACCTTACATCAGAACTGTGTCATACAAAACTGCCCAAGGGCATATCATCAGTCAATCTACTGGCATTTTCAGACAATTTGAAATGAATTGAATGAGTAAAAACCTAACATGTGCCTCCCACTCGATCTTATCTCGCAACAAAATATGTTTACCACCTCAACTCCTACCACACAAATTATTTAACATCCTGGCACTCACCCATTGAATTATTAACGTTTGCAGATGACACTGCCCTTCTGGACCTCATCATTAACAATCATGAGTGCACGCACAGGAGATGGGCAACTCACTTTACAACATACTTTGCTCGGACCACATTCAGCGGAAATGTTGTGAACCTTATTAGATTATAATTTACTTCCTGTATAAGCCTTGTGCACATTATACCTGAAGTACAGAAATTATGAAGCAGGATCATTCGGCCATGAAATGCTGTTGGTGTGGACTACTATCAATGACCCCATCGGAGTGATTAATTCATGTTTCTAAAATAGAAAGAAACTTTTCCTGCGGATGTTTTGAAGCTCCATTTACATCATGCTGTTCTTTGTTTGTTTAGTTTAACAACTACAATGAGCATTGTGTGCTGCTCTCCAGATTGGAAAGGGCTAAGGAAAGACAGACACTGACTTTACAAATATAATGAACATCTGTTGCAAAAACTCTCCAGAGTACACATGTAAATTAGATGAACATATCTCAAAACTGAAGCTTCATTGCAAAAGTTGGCATCTTTTCATCCCAATTCCCCCCAAAGATTCACCATCCTACAGAGCCATCTGGAAACAGCTGTTAGTTGCACAACTGTCCATATGCTCTGAACTCTGTGTGAGGTTCAGATTGCCTCTATGGACCGATGTACATGTTAACATTTACAGAAAACATGCACATTTCTGTATGATAACTCAACGAATGAAGATCAACCCATAAGGCGTTGCATAGTGTACCCGGTCGAGTCAGTATGCTGCATGTTGGTCAGTGAGTTTCCTTCAAGCTGCAGCAGTGTTCGCAACCACGGGTCCCCTAATCCATTCCACTCTGCAGCTTTTGTCTAAAATGGTGATCAAGAATAAAAGAAGGCAGAGCGTTTAGCCTCCCGACAGCTTTTACCGATCTCCAGGCCACAAACCCCACACTGTGACCAGTAGGAGTAGGAGGCAGGAAAGCAAAAGAACCATGGGGGAGTGCTATAGGGAGCCTATTGGAGATGGTGATTATCGGCTGCCATTACAACGGGCCAAATGATAATCATTATGTTTTGGGATGCAGAAAGGTGAATGGTTGCCCGAAGTGGGGCTGCAAGTCTCTTTTGTTTGTTTATATTTTGGGCCATTTTTGTCTTTATTGTAGATAGGACAGATAGATAGAAAACTAGGGAAAGGGACGGCATGCAGCAAATACATATGCTTGCCAATTTTTGAAAAGTAAAGAAAACAACACATTGAACACAGATGGTGTTTATGGTTTTTGGAGAGAACAAAGGAAAGACATTTGCTGGTAATTTCTTATTTCACTACATTTTTGGATAAATGTATTGCAAAATTGAACACAGCTGACAGTAAAACACGATATGTTTGTTTCCAAATTTCTCCATGAGGTTAGAGTGCGGTTGACTCCACTGTCTTCACACAGCATTTATCATCTGATCATTTCAGGATCACATGCAGGTCTGAGCACTGTCAGCTCAGATTCTCTTCGTACAATTGAATGAGTCTAACCATTATGTGGTCAGCTGGCATTGTGCTTGGGATGAAATAAAAATCATGCTGTGCAGCCAAACAGTCTTCAGAAAAGCAACTTCACTTTACATTTTAGTTGAAAAACCAAAGCTTCAAAGAGGTAATTTTGAGGACAAGTCAAAAGCTACACAAGACATCTAAAATGTTCCATTTGGCGGCAGGCATCTTGCAACTGTTTAGCATCGTGAGTTTGAATATGTCACTAAGCATTTAGGCTTCAGGGGGGAGGTGTTCTCTTAATGAGGAATGCCAATGCCTTTTCTCATGGTTAGGTTATGTTTCCTGCAGTCCAGATAATCATAGGATATGTTCGCCTACATTAATGAAACCGGACCCACTGGTGGTGCTTAAGTTCAGTTTTCCCTGCTTAATAATGTCAACCTCAACTACTAACTTATGCACTGAACCAAGCAAAGAAACATATTTAATTTTTTTTTTTAAAGGCAGGGCTCCTTTCTGCTGTAAAACACTTGTTTTTGTTTGTTTTGTCTCGAATTGAATCTTAGGTATTATTGTATAGTTTGCTATATTGGGCACCTTAACCAGGGTAAACAGCTGATATTCTACTTACATGGTAGTTAAATGAAAATTGTACTTATTTAAAGTGCAGTTATTGATGGTCTTTTTGATGTAGCACAATTATTTATGCAGACAGTCATCCCTCTATTTATTCTAAAAACAGTTACGGTTTTATCTCTATAAATATGTTTTAGGCAGTTCATTTATCAGCCCTTTCAACGTGCATGAGGTGGAAATAACTTCATCTGATGTCTTACTTTCAGTCCAGCCTATCATAATCACTGTAAAAATACATTAAAGCTGAAATCCTATCAGTGGTTGCCTTAGGAAAAATGAAAGTCAAGATATTGAAGACACTTGCATAGAACATAGCAGCGAAACATTCACATAAAATCTTGACTTTGAAGGAGCTTTCTCCTTAGCACCACCACAGCACAGAAGACCACCAACAGTTGTGGTTTATTATTTGTTATGCAATTTTACATCACTGAATTCCTCTGTCACTATTTGCTTGAAATGTAATTTCTCCTCACAGCTGGCCCTGTTGAGTAATTAATAGATCTGCTTACTACAACAATGTTGTCAAAGCAGTCCAAAGTTTTAGAGAATACCATTATTCTTCGTAAAGACTCCTCCTGCTAGCGTAAATACATAAGTAGTAAACTTCTGTGCACCTGACACTGATTGACAATAATCCACCAAGAAAAGACACAGACTCCTTATTACATGACCAATTATAAATGTCAGTAAAGTCAGTTGGTTGTACAGAAGTCCTGACGAATCAAAAGCTTTCTCAGGTCTTATTGTGTTTGTACTGTCGCTTTGCTTTGTTGACCGGCTTTGGTTTTTACAGATTGGACTCAATTTGAACCAAAAAGGGGGGAAACTGTTGAGCGATATCCCCAGTGGGATTGGACCAGAGTGCTTTGCTACTCCTACTACCCATTAAAGTAGCCTATTTTCTATCACAATCCTGTGTGAAGCACAGTATCTACACACAAAAGACTAAAGGATTGCCTGGTGAAGGGAGATACGGAGGATTACCAGGCTTTGGAAAGGATTTCTCCTGAAATTCCTGTGACCGATTTCTGAGTTGGAACCCAAACACGTCTCTTTGACAAAGGGACATTGCATCGGCAAAAGGTTCCCTGGATTACAACATTTTAATGATCACCTCTCTGTTGCTGCTTTATTCAGGAGACAAACTGAGAACGCTTTGATGCATTCAGGGGAAGGCATGTTTCTTTCACACCACCAGCTCTTCAACCTTTAACAATGAACAGGAGCACACACATCCAAACTTACAACAATGTGCAGTGAAGCGGGGCCACTCTAACGCAATTACTGACATCACAAACTCTGCCAAACGGAAAAGCAAAACACTTCCTCTTTGCCGTCCGAGAACAGACACACCGCCCCACCTGAGACATACACTGTACACCTCCTCAATTACCTACCGCTGATTTCAACAAAGCCTTACCCATTCCAGACCTCATTTGATTTTATTACAGAAGCCACCTGAGAGACGGCGCCATTAATCAAATATACGAGGGAAAGAGAGAGCAGCCCCCCAGGAAAGCAAAGACATGAACTGAAATGGCTGCTACAGTTTCTCTGTTCTGCTTCTTCCCTGCATCCATCATGCCTCACATGAAGCACACACCACATCAAAAGGCAGCGCGGCGTTGTGTTTCAAGGTAGAGGAGCGGTGGTTTAGAGCGAGGCTCATTCGTACCGGGATATAAAAGGCAGTTAAAGAAAGATGGGCTTAATTAGGGGCAGTGGTGCTTGATGTCTTTTACTTTTCAGTTTGTAAGAATATTGTGTTTCCCTTTAAGGTCTTTTCATCTGCCAGAACAAAAGCTGTCAAAGCAAACATCTGGAAATATACTTTCAGAACAAGCCACATGAGGAATGTATTAAAGATAAGTTAGTATTCAATGTGGAGCAGGCTTGACACATTTCATTACATGCGTTTTCTCTGTTCTCCTTTGTTTATAGCCACAAACACAGGGGGAGTAATAAAGGGAAAAAAGGCACTTTTCCTCTTTCTTGTGGAAAGCAAATCACACCTCTGGCAATTAGCATCGTAACAATGACAGCCAATCCCTCTAATGCGTTGTTTGCCATCGATGCGGCTGGGTCCTCTAATTCGTTTTGGAGGAAAATCAATGCAATTTGCCAAAATAGATGTCTCCAAACGTTCAAACATGCTGGGTTAGTGCAGAAGTTGCGTGTTGCACCCATTACCAACCAGAGATTTAAGTTCACTGTAACCTGATATAATCGTTAATCCTCAACAGCATTCCTGAGTTTGTTAATTCTGTGTAGGGAACCTCTTCCGTCAAGGTGATTGAACGCTCCAATTCAATCTACAATAAAAGAAAAATGGTTTACCTAACAGATGGCTCGGCTTGGAGAGAGAGTGAGCCATGATAAATTGCTGCCTGCAAGAGGAGGAAACTGAGTTTTGCTCAGAGATATTAGACACGAGGCTGGCAATTCAGGATGAGCTCTCTTCCTGACAACAAACACCCTTTTCTCTCGTAACAAGCCCTGCAGGTAAATCTTGTTCGCCAGAATGGGTCTGCAGAGGTTATCCGTCCTGCTTCAGGATCCTGCTCACAACCATCTGGCCGTGTTCAGACTGACAATGTGGAATAAAGCAACTCCCATTATTCTTTTCAGGGAGACAACTCCATGTGGGTGGGCCGATGCAGGATCACCTTAATAAAAAAAATATGCTTACAGTATTGTAGAAACCCCTACATGAATACAAATGCAAAAAGATGCTCGGTTAATACTATATTTGTGCCTGCCAGGTCTGGATTAAGCAACTGGACAAAATGGGCGACATGGGCAAAATATAAGTTATATATTTAATTTGTGATCATTCGGAGCATATTTTTGCCCAAGTGGGTTAAGCCATATCATCTTCATATGCAGACATTGCCTCACATTTCATGTACGGCTAAAATGTAGGCTTCATGCGAGTTAGACCCCATTTACACGGGAACGCAAACGAAACGCAAACGAACCGAATTCGATATCAAAAAGGTCTTCCGTTCACATGGATAAGGCTCAATAAACGTGTCCCTTCACTCGAGACCGCTCGCCCCGCTGGAGACGCTGTAGTACATATGCTGGGCCTGTAAGTGGCGCTGTACTTCCGCCACAAAATATACCAATAGCAGCGAAGAAGACCCCCGAGCATGGTTGCCATGGTTGCCTGGTTGCCCTTCTGTTTATTCTCCGTGGTGGATTTAGCAACATGTAGTTCATGTAGTTCTCCATGTCCACTTGTTGTTGATGGTTGTGGTAGAGGAGCTGTAGATTTTGCACTAACATCTGTAGCATGGTCAGTAGCACTAGCAGTAGCTACTGACCATGCTACAGCAGAGAGCAGCAGAGGTGGGGAGAGGCGGGGCTATGGCTTCATCGTTATCAGAAAATTATCGTATAGGACGTACACACAGAGCCGTTTGGCCCCCCAGAGCATTCCGTCAGCAGATCTATCCACCTTGGGACCCGTTATCGTTTTAGGGGTCCGTTTCCGCGTTTCCGTTACGGCCTCGTGTGAACGAACGGGCTATACGAAAGAGAAAAGTAGCAGATACAACCCGCTTCGTTCCTGTGTAAACAACACTTTAACCACACTGACCTTCACAAGCTAGGCAGGTGACAGAATGTTTATTATTCACAAGCTTGCAGCTTTGCAGACAGAGAAAGTCTAAATCGACCTGCCATTCAACAGTATGACCTAACTGTAGAACGTAATTTGTCTTATACCAACTTTTAATGAGGCGGCCAAATAAAGAAATATAATATATCCTCTGCTACATCCACCCTGTTGAGTCGTGTGGTATAAAAAGAGACCACATCTATTGATGAAATACGACAGCCATATCAAAAGCACACAGTCTAATGAAGGTCTATTCATGTCTAAACCGTTCAGAGTGAATTAATGCTTAACAAGTTATAATCTCGATATTGTGACAAACATCATTTGTTTTTGTTCCAATAGTGATTAACTAGTTAATTGGTGCATTAACATTTAATGAAGTTTCTTTGTGCTTAGAGATTCTATCTCAGAACTGACATGTTGAACTTATTTGACTGACAGTGGCATGCAGTTAGTCGTCTCTAAATACAGACACTCTTATACCTCATTCACACCAACGCAACTCCGGTTCAAGCTCCGTGCTAGAGCTTTTCAGGTTCAGAACCAGTTCTTCGGTTTAGCTCTGGCTCTTTTCACACCACCCAGAGTCCGACTGGTAATGCGTCGTTGCGTCATCGTTTGCATCATGACGTAAAGTGTACTCGTGTCAATAAAGGTTTTTTTAAAACACAACTGCTTCCGAGGTCAGTCTTATTTCTTAAGGTGGACTGAACCATGAGTGTGGAGTAACGTTGTATCTTTCATTTAAATTAACTGTAACCTTCACCCAGGTATGTAACAGCTGTTCTCAAATGAACACGTGAAGTAAAGTTTAATATTTATAGTTTTATAGATTTATAATGAGTTATAACGAGAGGTGATCAACGTGAATGCTCAGGTTCCACCTTAACACGCAGACACGTTGCTTAACCATGAGCAGAAACCTTTATTATACAGTCTATGGCAGAAACACTGAAACTCTTGTTAAGTTTCTCCATCGTTGTGTAAAAACTGGATAAAACGCGGGCTTTTTGTTGTTGTTCAGGAGTTGATCTGCCTCTGCCCCTGCCCCCGCCTCGACGTAAGCGTGACGTATGCGGTGCTTTTGCTCTGGCCGGACAATTTTTTGGTGCTTGAAACGAACCGGATTCCGGAGCTAAGAGGCTGCTCCGCTGCGGTGTGAACAGGAAAACCCGGTGCTTTTCAAGCTCCAGCTCCGAACCGGCCCTGAAACACCGTTGGTGTGAATGAGGTATTAGAGCTTTCGTGTTGATTCAGAAGATGACACATATTGTGCTATTATTAGGTGTACTTACTTTTAAAGATGTTCGAGCGAATTCTGCAATGACGTAAACAAATCAAACTCTAGGGCAACAAAACAAATTAAACTGAGCAGCCAGACCGAGAACTCTCTTTATCTGTGATATCTTTCCAGATCATGTCACAAAACAGGAAATATGTTTTTTCTTCGTTGATTTCATCGTTTCTTCGTTGATTTATTGTATCCCTGTGAGCCTTTTTTTAATTCTTTTTTTCAAGTATTCTCATGAAACAAACACATACTTAAAGGCTTCTCCTGCCACACCGCTGCTGAATTAGAAAGACAATATTTGTCTTCTTCTTCAAAATGGGAAAATACATCAATACCTCTGAAAATGTGGTAGAGCTGATTTCTAAATGAATGGAGAGGTGGATGACTCCTACAGTACGATTATCTCAGCTAGTGTCCTCCTCAACGTGTATTTAAAATACCACTCTGCAGGGAAGGCCACGTCCTCCACGATGTAACCGACTTTCAGAGCCCATAGCAGGCTCGAAGGAAGATTAAGCAATCATGAATCCAAATGTTAGCTCGGGAAAGCCTGGCATGGTGGTATTCACAGGGTTCCCATATCCTCTCACTGCAAGATATCTGAATTAAAATTGGTTTTATGGAAACCCGGGAGTCTCCTCTTTGCAGTCAGGCCCTCTCAATGCTAATCCCATGGAGTGTGTGGGTCATAACCATACATTTTTAGTACAATAAAGGTTTCTTTCACCGCTTTCCTAAAATGATTTATGCCTATAAGGGCCCCCAATAGTCTTGAAAATGCATATATTTGGTATTTCGGGAAAGCTGAGACTCCTGTGGATTCAATGATGTGTGATAATGTTAGTTTCCATGGCAGCCATTTCATTGTAATGAGACCAGTTTTTAAAAACTTGTCCTAACTGTATACATTGAGCTGTTGTGAGCTTTAGCATAACCAGATCTTCATGATCTTCACAAACTATAGAACCCATTCAGATGATCTATGGCTTTCCTATACATATTAACAATTCCTGAGCAGTGTACCAGAACACTTTTTCTATTTAATTATTCTACAATGGTCATATTGCATCAGCCAATCTGAATATAAAATCTCGTTATGAACCACACCCAAAAACAATTTCCTGCAAGCGCAGGTGGGCAACACATCATTCTGATACACAATTCATAACAGCATCTGTTACATCTTCCCACTATCAAATCACTTTATGAGCAGTGTGTGATGCTGCATTAGGCTCCTGGGTGCACATTTTAATTAATGCAATAAAAAATGTGGGTCAGCTATCTTTAGATTAAATTATATAGGAGGGTTCTCCATAGAGGTTTAAAGCTTTTGGCTTCAAAACATAAAGGTCAGTTTGTGCAACTCAAACCACTACTACTCTTTTTGTTCAAATATCTTTATGGAGCCATGATGGATGGAAGTAATCCTGGTGGTTTAGATTTTGAAAATGTGCGTTCGTGTATTTTTGAACAGAGGAGCTGTGGCTTTGGTAGGAAGTTTAATTGAGGAATGAAGGGAGAAACCATTTGATCACTAGAATAAGCACAACATGGATTGGAACTTCTACAAAGCATTGTTCAAACATGTTCCCCCTTTGATATAAGTCTCTGCTATCACAGAGGTTCCTGGAACCAGACAGGGATGCTCCTGAGGGGCTAATCTCTCTCTCTCTGGCAAGCATATTTCCATGGAGCTCAGCACCCCTGAAACATCCGTCTCACTTCACCTAGCCCCTCAAACATGAGCAGCCCCGGGCGTTACAGCCGTCACTTTTCATCACAACATCAAAGTCTTCCCTGTCAGTTCCAAATGGCTGGAGGGGCTGGTGGAAAATATGTCTTCCCTTTCCTTTTTTCCTTTCTTCCTTCCTTTCTTGATGGAAACTGGTTTGTTTACACTTCAAAGATTGGAAGGACACCTACTCATTTATGTGACGAAACAGCAACAAGTACAAATTGCAATCACACTGAGAAAAGATCTCTTTAGCCCAGGCTTTAGGTCAGAGTGTTCAATAGGTCAGTGAGTTTAGTTTCAAAATCGACTCTGGGTACAAAAGTAAGGTTAAAAAGTGTGGAATCAGAGCATCAAATGAATCCATAATTAAGTAATAAATGTCTCAATTTCTTCAACCTCCTGGAGGGTTTATCTTTTCCGAAACAGACACATCCAATACTCCTAAACTGAAGATATCCTAGCGACTCGCTACCAAATTTGACCCGATTTGCAAAGTACTATCTGTAGCTCCTTAACCTTTCATCAATATCTGCTGAAGCCATATTCTATTTACATATCCCAGAAGACCGAGAGGCTGCTGGAGCCTTAGAAAAGAGCCACTAGATTCCCATCATCTGAGACCTTAAAAAGAGACAGATACCAGCGTGAGGAGAGGAAGAGGTTAGGAACTCATGTGAAGAAAGAGCCAGTAGTAATTACGCTCTTGGTCATTATTCTTTTTTACTGACCACTGAAATCCCCCCGAAGGAAATAAGTATTCTGCCTCATATTTACTGTATGATCTTTGTCTACGAGGAGTCCTGCTCCTGTGGAGTGCACTTATTTCCAGAACTGACATTACTCTTGTGGCAGCGACACAGTCACCAAGGCCACCAATGAAGGCTTCCCTGGAGAACAAGCAAAGCACTGCCGCTGGATCCAGTGGAATAAAGTCTAATCAAGTATTTGTGTGTGTGAGAGATATAGAGGGTGAGAGATTGAAAGATACATGAAGAGAGGGACTTGTCAGGGGATTGTGCTTAGAAGCTATAGCCACTTGTATAGCCTGAGCAGAGGCGTGTGTGTGTGTGTGTGTGTGTGTGTGTGTGTGTGTGTGTGTGTGTGTGTGTGTGTGTGTGTGTGTGTGTGTGTGTGTGTGTGTGTGTGTGTGTGTGTGTGTGTGTGTGTGTGTGTGTGTGTGTGTGTGTGTGTGTGTGTGTGTGTGTGTGTGTGTGTGTGTGTGTGTGTGTGTGTGTGTGTGTGTGTGTGTGTGTGTGTGTGTGTTCTAGCAGACAGACGTCGCTTTGTAAATGTGATGCCATTGGAAAGACTTGATCTATCACTCAGTGTTAGAGAAAGAAAGAAGCAGAGAGGGAGGCGGTGTGACAGCTTTATCAGTCCACTGTTCCAGACCTCCATTAGCACACCATGCCAGAGGAGGAAAACACAGATGGGTGTGTGTGTGTGTGTGTGTGTATGTGTGTGTGTTTGTGTGTGTGTTTTAGGATATTTTGGGAGATGAATCTCCACAGATTGTATTGTATTGTCCACATACTGGTGCTAACAGTTGTTCATCTTGTGTTCCTGCTTTGATTTTATTTTTAGATTGTCCTCTTTCTTTTCAAATCAAATCAAGTTTTATTTATATAGCACATTTATAAACGATTTTTGGTCGAGCCAAAGTGCTGTACATATAATAGAATTAGCCTACAGTAGAGACACTTTACAGCAAATACAACAGCACAGATTGTTCAGAATATCAGTATGACAATACGACACCCTCTGTCCTTAGACCCTCACATCGTACAAGGAAAAACTTCCAGAGAAAACCCACAGTTTAAGGGGAAAATGGGAGAAACCTCAGGGAGAGCAACAGAGGAGGGATCCCTCTCCCAGGACGGACAGACGTGCAATAGATGCCGTGTGTAAATCTAAGAGATAATACATTTTACAGCATATAGACCGAATGTTAGGAAATGCATGTGTCTGTAATAAGAAGATGAATCCACGAGGATGTCAGCTCCTAGCTCTTTATATGTTGTCCAGTATGTCTGCTAGGTATAATTGGTGTGGGCATATTCATTGACCCTTGACTGGGTTGCATCTAGAAATCACACTGATTTGGCCTAATTGAAAATACTTTTAATATTAGAATATCCCTTTGTAAAAGAAGGGCAGTCTGTTTTCTGTTTGGTTTTTTTTTTCCTTAAGAAAGTGCTAAGATTTTGTCAGAAGAATCTTGAACGTTTATTTATATCAGGCGAGTTACACTAACCTGTACTTGTGTCAATGTGATCGATACCTTTAGTGCCTATGCTTGCCTACACTACTTTAAAGAATGCAGCGAGCTAACTCAGCGATAAAGTTATAAAGTGGCAGCAATATGAATATATGCAATTTGTTGGTTGTTATGTGCAACGTTTGTCTAATATTGGCATCTTTAGTGGTTCACCCTTCTAAGAGTCAGGTCAGATACATTGACCAGTTACCTTTTTATACTTTATTTTCAAAGAAAGTCAGTTCAGTTGGCTACACAGTTTTGTTTGGTTCAACAACTTACTGTGTAGTAAGTAGACATACATTCTCCATTACAACTGATATAAGGCCCAGTCATAGGTAGCAATAGTCTAAATTTTAGACTATTGCTACCTATGACTGGGCCTTATATCAGTTGTAATGGAGAAATAGCTGTGTCATGCTGCCTTTAGACTCTAAAGGCAGCATGACACAGCTATTTGCTGTTTGAAAAATGCACCTGCACCTGGTACAAGTGAAATAATCCAAGCACATTGGCAGCGAACAACAATTCAGTGTCCAGTGTCCAAAACGTATTATTATTACATAGTTATTTAATAAATGGAACAACATTTCACTTTTTTCACCGGAGCCAAAAGTACTTGAAGCTTATCACACAAAATGTCACCAAGAGTAGGTGCCAAATGGAGCTGTTACAAGAGACATTTTGTTCCAGGGCTTGTGTTCGTGTGCATCTGCATAGCTGATAGGTAATGATGAAGCACAGTGGAGCATGGCACACAGAAAGTGGGTTAGAAATAGCTGGTAGCCATACCAACAGAAGGAGATGTGTGGGTTTATGACAGGTGAGGTGAGGGGGGAATAGAGAGAGTAGAGATGAGAAGCAGAAAATGGAGAAAGATGGGTATAAGAAAGAGACGCAGGCACACAGAAACACCGGGCCTGCAGAGAGAATCCAATCATTCAATTTTAAAAACATGCTGGAAAGGTCTGGGAAAATAAAACGAATAAAAGATCTCCAATAGCTGTTACTGAGCTGCTCTTGAGCAAGGCACATTAGCTCAGCAGCTAATCGTTTTAGGGGGAGGATGATTGAGCAGGTTGACTCGCGGCAGGTGTCATTGTCAGTGCATCTGAACAAAAATGTAGCTGCGTTTTGCTGACACAGGCATTATATCCACAGAAAGAAATAAGATCATGAGAAATTATAGGAAATCAAAGTTATTGCTGCAGGTCTGAGCTGAATCTTACACTTGCAATGTGCCCTCTAAGAAGGCATAAATCAATTGTGGTAAGCTGGGAAGAAAGCCAAATGAATCCATTATTCTGGCTAGTGTAAAATGATCTTGAGCATAAGTTAAAATTAAGTTTGAAAGAAGTTAAGAGGGCAGAGATGATACGACCCTGGCGCCTATGATAACAATTATTTCGGGATGAAAAGTATCCATAAGGGTTCGGGGTTGTGAACATAAAAAATACAAATAAAAACATGCCCTTTTCAAGTGCAAACTCAGTGTAAATATCCTTAGCACTTTGCATATTACATACTGTTTAAATATAAATGTCAGGTTCTGATGCATCTCCCCTTCAACCGGTAAAACATGCAATTTGAAATCCCATAATAAAGTTTTGCTGTTTTCCCGTAAAGATGGCCTGAGGCCATATTTGCTGCCTCCGCTCCCAGTGGGACTTCCAGGAGCTCAGCATGTTTCTGAGCAGCCCACATATTAGCATTAAAGGATGTGCTAGTTTCTCGTGTTTGTGTTTTCCAATTTCATACATTTGGTGATTTATGCTTTTTCGCTCCATATAAAAGGTGAGGAAAGATATTTAGATAGCATACTGTATGAGATTGAAAAGTTTGGAAGAAAGATGCTGTGAAACCAAAAATACATCAAACTTCTAGGCTAGCGTTTTTTCATGCCGATTGTGAGGTTGGAAAGGTTCCGAGAACTGAAAAACAATAATCATAAATATTCAAAACATTTTATTTTGCCACATTGAAATGTCTAACCCTGAGCACACTCTTGCATCTTTACTAAGTTCAATGCTTACTAAAAATGCCTTTAAGTATTTATAACCGTGCAGCACAGCTATACATGCCTTATGTCACTTATTACATCAATTGAAAATCAACACGAACACCCCATGCTGTGAAACAGACACTGGCTGGTCATTTATACATTGTTACAATCTATTACAATCCAATACAACAGACCTTCTATCACTCCTATCTTTACATCGCCCGGGATGTTTAACTTTCTATGACATTTTAAATCCTGACACAACTATATTATAAAGATACGTGTTGCTATTGTTTTGACTTCCCATTTACATATGACGAGGACAGACAATGTGTAACAGCTCCCAATATAAAAACTCCAGCACAACACGACCGCTAGGCGCTAACTATAAATCAATGCTAAAACCATTTCCTTTACACCTCTATGACAGTATTCTTAAATCATTATCATAAAACTAGTCTTCATGTCAGATCTGTTTGGATTGCACTATGTTGTGCAGATATGCCTCATATATTGGCTTCTGAGTTTATAGCAGCACTAAGACTTATGACAGCAATTTATTTCATTACATAAAACAGCGGTTAAATAAAAATCTAAAAGTGTAACCAGACATGCAAGGACATGCAGAGATGTTGACTGTCTGAGCTGAACTTCTGAGATAAACTCGTCTGTAAACTTGCTCAAAGTGACAAATCGCATTTGACATTTGCAGTTGAGCTTTGGAGCTACCAAATAAATAATCCAACTGTTGTCTGAGGGTACGATGATTTAAGAGTAACCAGGACAATTTTTCTGGAAATCCATGTGGCTCTTTAAAGGTCATTCTGGGTTGTGGCACACGTTTTTAGAGGTTTTAGGGAAACCAATCCCCAGCCTCTAGATGTCTACTAGGGGCGAAGAAGAAATGTTTTTCCAAATAATTTTAAGAGAACAAATTGACTTTTTTGTTCATCTTGTAATCTCTTGAAGTGCAATAGATACTTCAGAAACTTGTACATAACTCCTGTAACTGTACTTACACTTTAAAAGTAATAGTATCCCATCTCAAAGGTTCTTATGGTTGCAGATCTAACAAAATCTCGCAGGAGCGCCCTGGGCCAACTGTTCTCTGAGTCTCTGGTGTCAGGCTTAGTTTGTCATCATCCCCAACTGCGTGTTCCTCCTCTGCATACATGCCTCTATTCACATTCACAAATAATATAATTCCATTTCGCTACTGTGCTCTAGTAATCCACACTGACAGTGAGGGAATTTGGAAATGGTAAAAGTCCAAGCATGCTCAAACACACCTCCTCCTTCCCGTCCCCCCCTTTCAACATCCCTCTGAAGTCTTTTCTGTTTAATCATGACTTTTTTCTCTTCCCTCATTTCCTTCTTTGTAGTACAAATTCAACTTCCTTGCATCTCCCTCTCTCCTCGAAGTTTCTGAATAACACGGTGTCCATATCTGTACATTATTTGTCTCTATGCCATTCGCTGGGTATTCTAATATGCAACACGGGATTCACTGCATAAACATAAGGGATGCAAAATCCATAGTTTAAACCAGTAGTGTCACATGAATAAAACATAGCCAGCTATTAGTGTACAGTGGAATATGTTGCATAAACAAGATGTAGAAAAAGCTAAAACCATAGCGCAGTGGCTGACTGTAGGCGATAGCAGCCTGATGGCAAGGGAAAAGCCAAGTCTTGATGTTTTGAGTTAGAGTGATGCCATGAGGAAAAAGTTAAAGGAATATCAGCAATTCTCCTGCTACTCTATCATCAGTCCCTGAGTGAACCATGTATCCCCCATCTGCTGCTTTCTGGGCTTTGGATGTTTTATGGTCAGCTCCCAGATGTTTAATGTGCAGGTGCAGGGAGTGCCGTGAAGAAAAAGTCTGTGTACAAAATAAAACAACCCCGAACGAAGGAAATTAATCACAAGCAGAATATTATTCTCCCTTGTTGAATTGCTCCGCCCAAGGTTTCAGCAATTTGTTTTCAAAATGTTTCAATTGTTTGTTATCTTTGGCTGATGGTTTGAGGTTGTTAGTTCACCTCGGCAGAGCTTTAAAAGTAGGGTTATAATGTCCTTCCAAAATGTGATTTTATTTTCTTTGTGCCTTTTTTTAAAATGACGGTCGTTGTTATTCTATCTTTTTGTATTCCTCTTTGATTGTTGTGTACTGTATTGCATCATGCTGCTTTATAGCTTGGTATTTGATTGATGTTTTGAAATGTGCCATGTGATGAAGAACTCTTATCTGTACAGTATATAAACACTGTATGAAATGAAGATGAAGATGAAATATATCACAGTAAGAGTTCCACTGTGGCAACATGCTTTTAAAGTCTGGTTGTTAGTTTTGACTTTTCTAATGTTAGTGTTTACTGTAACTCCACAGTGTGCCATAAGACACATGTTTTTGCCTGAAAAATAATGTTGAAAATGAATTGATTTGCAAAATAGTTAGCCACTATTCTTCTGTTGATGGACTAATCGTCGCAGCTCTACTGTAAAATGATCCATCCAACATGCTAGCATCACTTTGCAGGATGCCAAATCGTGAATTAAAGGGTTTTACTGTACCAACATTTGCGAGACTGAGACTGTTGAGAAGGTCATCACTTTTTTAATTTTGGTCATAATAATAGACATAATAACATTTTAAACTGATGATGGTGCCATGTCAGTGGATCACCACAATTATAACAGGATATCCCAAGGGGGGACAAGAATGTCTTTGTCAAATGTTACAGTAATCAATCCAACAGGAACCATGATTGTATAGTCAACGTTTTGGGGATATCCATCTTGTAGATGTCGAGATATTTCCCTGAAAACAATCACATTCTGCTCCTGGCACTACATGCAACATGAGTTGACCAGAAAGTCTGTCAAGAGAGTTGAATCAACACCTCTCTGCCTGATCCTAAACAAAGATGTTGAATAATAAGTTCTCTAAAGGCAGTCGATCTTGCTGTGTCCATGAATGATGGAATATTGCTGTGCGAGGATTAACTTAAAAAACACACATAGGTACATTTCAAGCTTAGACAGTAGTCCAGTGCTCCTTCCTTGTAAATAATAAAGTATGGATTTAAAGAAATGAAGGAGATAAACTGGTAATCAAACTGTTTGCATTCAGACCTTTTCTCCATTATCAGCAAACCTGTGGCAAATAAGCTTTCCCTGCAATCACAGCAAAAACTAAAGGATCCTTTGCTCAATTAATTTCTCACTTGTGTAAACATGTTGTTTGTAGTTATACTCGAACAGAACAGCAGCAGCATACTGAATTAGCTCGTGGGATGTTTGGGTCGTACTGCTTATGGTAATATAATAGGCCATATTTCCCTCTCAACGTGAGATGCTGTTTACTCTAAATGTAGGAAAATAGTTTTGTCATCACTTCACCGCCGAAACACACGCACGTACACACACAGACTCACACTTGGCTTACTGGCCCGTATTTCATCGACAATCTCTTCAAGAATTATGGCTCAGAGGGGAGAAATTAAAATAAACTTTTCAACCTCCAAACCACGATTTAAATACGTTCTTGCCTAGTCGTCACAATCAGAAATGCCAGGGGCCAGATATATAAAACTCTGTCCATACAGAAAGTTTTAGCCTCCATAAAGCAGAAAAATGCTTACACACTCTTTGCATCAGGTTTTAAAAGCCATGCATGTTTCTTTATGAGTCTTGATCCACTCAAGTGTCAAGTTGATAGGCATATTTCAGTGTGAACATTTGCGAAGGCTTGAATAAAATATGACAAACATTTTTGTTTGCAGATCAAACTGAATCTCTTCTTACACACTGAAGTATGTGTGAGATGCGCACATTTTCACAGCATCTTCTGTTCATTTAATTGAAGTTGTTGTTTTTTCAGAAATATCAAACCAAAGGTAGCTATCTTCGTCTCTCTGCTGTCAGTTTAAATTGTTTGTTGCTTCTATGTAAATATAAATGACAAGAGACTGTTAATGTATTAAATAAAATATGAGGTCTGTGGCAAGAGAGAATTGTAAAATCTGAAGCAATCATAAAAGAGCAGAGGGCCTTTGATGTTCAGATGAAACAGACGTCTTGTTCGGCGGAAGCTCTCTGTTTTTTCTTTGTATCCCTCTCTCTCACAAGTACACACACACACACACACACACACACACACACACACACACACACACACACACACACACACACACACACACACACACACACACACACACACACACACACACACACACACACATTGACACACACACACACACACACACACACACACACACACACACACACACACACACACACACACACACACACACACACACACACACACACACACACACACACTTTATGAATTAGCTTCATTACCATTTTAGGAAGTGGAAAAGTCATGTGTTGCATCCTATTATCTTTAAACAGCAGTGTTAGCATAGTTTTTGTGTACTGGGGATTCAAAAACATACCATAATGATTCTCACGGCAGACATTTTGACTTGTTACAGATAAAACACAACTAATTATTTAGGCCTCAGTCCATTACAGTTTTTCTCAATCGCTAAACCCACTATTTAGAATCAAAATTCCTTTCATCAAACCAACAGCACAGCCATCGAAACAGAAAACCATTTCTCTACAACAGTATACCATTTATCATTGATATCACACAAAATGCAGATGCTCAGCAGTGTTTTGCAAAACAGATCACACAATTCTCAAACTGAAGTTACAATTCTCTACACAAACATCAAAAATCTTTTGTGTCTCTCATGTCTACAAAACAAAATAATCTTCTCACAGTGGATAACACTTACTCCTCATAAACTTAGACCATAGCTACACTAATTGACACTTGATGTGCAAAATATTAACACTTGTTATCAGTCAATCACCCCATTGAAAAAGGTAACTGAATGGAATGTACTGTATACCTTACAGTAATGATGTTACTGTTAGCTGATATCAATGACTTTCCTATAGTAATTGTAATTAGTGAGAATCCTATAAAAGACCTCCCTCACTTCAGTAAGATGTTTGTGTGAACAAAATGGCTGATCGAGTAGGTAGAGGAGCTCTGAGAGGAAGAAGGAACCCTGTTGTTCAGCGAGGAAGAGGGAACCCTGATGTTCACAGAGGAAGAGGGAACCCTGATGTTCAGAGAGGAAGAGGGAGGGATGTACGTATGCGTGGTGGAAGAGTTGAAAGGGGACCAATGCGAACAGTAGTTTCGGACAACACCCGTGCAACTATTGTGGACCCCGTCATAAACCATGGCATGTCCCTCAGTGAGGCTGGCCAAAAGGTTCAGCCCAATATACGGAGATCAACAGTGGCATCCATTATTAGGATCTTCAGGCACGAAAATAGGTAAGCTACTGTAACCCTTTTTTACAGCACTTCATGCATTTCTATTTTTATGTAGGTTTCGATCACTGTTTTTATATTACAGTACATAACATTCTCAAATATTTATTGATAGAACTGAAAGAGCACCCCGCTCTGGTGGCAGAGGAAAGGCCTTTACTCCAGAACAAGAGTCTGCCATTGTTGATATGGTTGTGGCCAACAATGAAATCCGCTTAAGGGAGATTCAGGCCAGAATAATTGCAGACCAGGATGTCTTCAGTAACATTGCATCTATAAGTGTTGCAACCATTGACCGGGTGTTAAAGAGGCACCACCTCAGAATGAAACAGATCTATAAGGTTCCTTTTGAATGCAACTCTGACCGTGTGAAGGAGTTAAGGCACCGGTATGTACAGGTAAGGACCTCAATCACAGTGATGGCTTGCCTATATTTTTAGTATGTCGGACTGCTTACAGTAATGTAAAACGGTCCTCTGTTTGTTTCATTTTCTTTAGCGAATGATGGAGCTGGAAGGCAATGCATTACCACATGTGTTTGTATATGTGGATGAAGCAGGCTTCAACCTCTCCAAAGTGAGGAGACGTGGGAGGAACCGTATTGGGCACAGAGCAACAGTCTTTGTTCCAGGCAAAAGGGGAGGAAACATAACATTGTGTGCGGCTATCTCGACACAAGGCGTCCTTGCTCACATCCCTGTAATGGGAGCATATAACACGCAACGTGTCCTTGCCTTCCTGGATGTCCTGTATGACCGACTGGTGCCACCAGAAGAGAGGGATCAAGTGAGGTCGGTTCACGTGGTCATATGGGACAATGTGGCATTCCACCACTCTCGTGACGTGAGGGCATGGTTTGAGGCTCATCCACACATGGCCATGGAGTTCCTCCCTCCATACTCCCCATTTCTAAACCCCATTGAGGAGTTCTTCTCTGCCTGGAGATGGAAGGTTTATGACCATCATCCTCATGACAGAATGCCCCTTTTGGACGCAATGAATGCTGGCTGTTGGGACATCTCTGCGGAATCCTGTCACGGGTGGTGTCGACACGCAGCGAGATATTTCCCACGCCGCCTTGCAAGGGAAGACATACGCTGAGACGTAGATGAGGCTATGTGGCCAGACAGAGGCCAAAGAGCAGATCAGTAAATGCTTTACTGCTGATTTACATCATTTACCCGTGTTATTTTGTTTCCAGTGTATTGCTATTCATCTTTTGTTTCTGTTACGGTGCTCTTCTGAAAATGAGACAATAAAAACAATGACATAGTTACAGTAACATACTGTTTTTCCTATATGTAAGTTTGTTTCTCCAACTTGTCAGTTTTCCGTTCAGTTTCCAATATCGATAGCTTGAGGTTTGTGTCTTGATGATTGTAGTCAGTATTTAGTGTGCCACTTAGTAATGACTGTTCAAATAGTCTTTTTTTGGAGAAGGTATCTGGTTTTGGAAGGGGTATTTTTAGTTTTGAGTGCCTTAGAGCACCTTGCAAGAAATGTATATTGTTATGGTAGAATGTGTTATTATGGTGACCGGAGTTTCAGTTATGAAAACACATTTGTCTCATTAGAGGACTTATTCTTTTTTGTGACCAGTATTTTCAGTTTTGGTCATGTAAGTGCATTTTGCAAAAGATATTCAGAGTTATGGCAAGTGTGTTTCTGTTTAGATGGCTATGTTCTTGTTTTGAAGAAATGAATTTTGATTATAAATAGTGGGTTTAGCAATTGAGAAAAACTGTAACATGACCCACTAAGTCTTCCGCTTATGCCTTAAACTGGAACACCTAAACAGAACAATCATTAACATTATAATAATCACATCTGTTGCTTTTTTGTCTTGGAAATGGGAAAATATTGACTACAAAAAAAGTTCAATCATTCAATCGTAATTTCTGTTTCAGCTGAAAAAAAGAAACTGACACATTGTAATGTCATCAGAGTTTAGGGTCTGCACAAGGACTGCTCAATCTAACGTGAATTCAATGACGGTTATGATTGCATATACGCTACACATTTATAAAAATGATCATTCTGAAACACAAAACACAAGGTTACTGAAAAAATTAGGTTGTAGCTAAGTCCATTTACACTCCAGTAGAAAACATGACTCAAGCCATTCCTGCTGAGTGAATGAGAACGGAGTTGACGTTTCCAAGGAGACGGTCATTAATGATGGCGCTCAGAAGTTGTTTACAGAACCGCCCGGCTGCCTTTATGTATTAACACAAAATGACACCGAAAACAATAGTTACAGAAATGTTGACACATTTATTTAGTTTATAAATCTGTATTGTTTACCATTTTGAACACTTCAATTCAGGCATCCTGCCAGTGGGCAAGTAGTGGTTGAAGTTGTCCTACAGGAGCGCTTTATTTGTCAGTTTATTTTTTTGTTGATAATCTGAAAATCACAATTTGTGATGTCTGAGTAGCTGTCTCACTTGTTTCAAATGAGGTTGTGTGATTTGGCTGACTTCATCAAAGGTTGTATGATTTGTTATGTATAACTTTATGCCAGAGTTGAAACAGGCACAGCTCTGAGCATGCATGTACACACACCACATTGCTTTCATAGTCGTGTAGGAATATAGACACACACACACACACACACACACACACACACACACACACACACACACACACACACACACACACACGCACACCCACACACACACACACACACACACACACACATATATATATATATATTCTGGCATGTTCAGCAAATTAATTTGACTAATTGGAGTGCAGTAAACAAAGAGTGACGTTGAGGCCATTGAGGCCACACATTCTGACACCTTCATTACTAGTCAATGGTAATTATGTTGTGCCTTACAAAACAAACTTCCCATTAAGGTGATAGCAGAATATGCAAATAGACAAGTAACTGCAACATTAATCAACATGGGGGCCTTTGCTGACATAATGAGCCATGTTGGAAGCAATGTTTGGCCGCACAACTGTTTGGTATTGAGGGAAACCTTGTTGCACGTCTGTATACAATCTAGACTATTGATTAAGGGTTGTTTTGAGTGTCCACATTGTAGACAGTGTGTGTACCTCACAAACACAAACACTCTCCAGTCATTACTGTCAACTTTTCTGAACATGCGTCTCTTTTAAAATCTCGACGGCTGCTGACTTATTATAAACAAGCACTAATTTCAGGAAGATGAAAGCTATTACAATTTATTAACAAGGAACAAATATTCCTTATATATATATATATTCTAGGAACAAATCCTAAAATATGTATAACTCTGAGTGTGTGTGTGTGTGTGTGTGTGTGTGTGTGTGTGTGTGTGTGTGTGTGTGTGTGTGTGTGTGTGTGTGTGTGTGTGTGTGTGTGTGTGTGTGTGTGTGTGTGTGTGTGTGTGTGTGTGTGTGTGTGTGTGTGTGTGTGTGTGTGTGTGTGTGTGTGTGTGTGTGTGTGTGTGTGTGTGTGTGTGTGTGTGTGTGTGTGTGTGTGTGTGTGTGTGTGTGTGTGTGTGTGTGTGTGTGTGTGTGTGTGTGTGTGTGTGTGTGTGTGTGTGTGTGTGTATTCTTCTGTTGTAGGGATGGCCAATATACAGTGCATTATATCCTTGTTTAAAGGCACAATTGAATTTACAATACAGTTCCGGCTGTTGTATTAGTTTGAAACACTTAAAAACACTAAATCATATTAGATTCTACAATAAATCAAATCTGCAGTTCAATCTCAGTTTTCTCCAATGTCAGTTTAGAATAACGTTTTTTTTTAGTAATCTTAAATATTATTTATTTCGTTTAAGTGACACATGTTGACCAATATTGGTTTGTTTAGTTAATGACAATAATATCTCATGCAGTGTTCATTTTTTCCCACTTGTGTTCTTCACGTTGCCTTATTCAGCGAGGAGAACCAGAACATCTCACTGAATGCGACTGAATTCAAATTACTTCACCTGGATAACACAATAGCCCATCACACTGATAATGATGATGATGGATGATAGATGTATAAAGACAGATTAAAGGACACCCCATTAACACAATATTTTTCTCAGCATGTGTGAAGCTGAAGGGGTGAGCTGTAATTTGAGTAATTTTGTTCTGCAATTTGCCATTTTCTTTAATGACAATAATTATCTGAGGAAAACATCTGTAGGATGTGTTGTTTCCCCTTCACTTCCTCTCCTTCTCTGTCTGATCAATGTCTTGCTAAACCAACACTGTGTTTCCCATTCTTCCTCCTCTTAAAGCTCTCTCTGTGGTCCTATTGTTGCGTTATGACTTGTTCACAATGCTGTATCAGTCCTTGCAGTTTGTACTGGTCGTCTAAGTACAAATGAAGTTAAGTTTATTAACCTTATACCTCAGAACAGTCATTGTGTAACTCCCCACTTAGAATAGTATGGTGTTACTCAATCAAATTGGAGCCAGGGGTATTTAGTCATTGAGAAATGTTCCGAAAGCTCTTACTCACCCCATTGATTTCTCCAGTCGACTGGCTGGTGATCCAACAA